>NW_015506007.1:725311-739017 GCF_001515645.1 Sinocyclocheilus grahami | reverse complement strand
ATCGTCCATCGCCAATGGCTGACAGCCATCACGATGTTAAGCTGAAAGATGTGAACTTTTATTTACTGTAATGCAACAGGCTACCGCTAGCAAGTGGCTAATCTTTTAGTGGCTCCTTAGAACGCTTTATTTGTTTCACGCTTCGAGCACACCCCTAACCCCGCCCCTCCCCCCACCCCCCGATGTCATCATCCATCACAATGTTTCACTGCAGACATCGTCCAATGCCAATTTGGTAGACATCGTCCAACCCTAATCTGCTAGCATAACTGACAGTAGCTGGGTTTCCATCCAAAGTTGTGAATTTAATTTATTCGTAAAATTGGAATATCGTATAAAACATTTGCGAATAAGCACCGTTTGCATCCAACAAGTCAAAGAGAACAAAATCGTCACTTCCTCATAAACTGGCACTAAATATAACTAAGAAAAGTAGAAGAAGCCACTGAACATAATAATTTTCATATATAATAAATCATTTTGCTCAGGCATTTCAGAGTGACCATAACATTTCAGATGCTGTGGAACAAGATCGGTCCGATGGTTAGTCAGGTTTTTGCTGTCCCATAGCGCAAAGTCACATTACTTTTTTGATGCGCATTGGGGAATTTATTCAGCAAATGCGTTTCCTTCTCCCATTATTCGCACAAGTCAAAAACCACCACAAGCGAGCGTAAAAGCTTTTGCGAATTAAGGAATTTTTATTTGAAATTTGGCATTTCCGTCACTCATTTCTAAAGTGATAATTCAAAATGTGCATAAAAACAGGGTGATGGAAACATAGCTACGGACAAAAAGTAATGTAAAAGTAACATGTACTTTTCATAGAACACAATCTGTAATGCTTTACAAATAAAGTTTAGTTTGTTAACATTAATGCAAACAAACTTTTACAGCGATTTTGTCAATCTAGGTTAATGTTGATATATAAACATACCATTGTTTATTGTTAAATTTGTTAATATATATCAAATAATTTAATCAGTTTGAAATGTAAAAAAATATATTAGTATTACTATACTATCGTTCAAATGTTTGGGGTCAGTAAGATATTTTTATTTAGTAAATTAATACTTTTGTTCTACAAGGTGCATTAAATAGATCAAAAGTGACAGTAAAGACATTAATAATGTTACAAAATATTTCCATAAAAAAAAAAGCCACTCTTTTGAACAAAAAAAACAATCACAATTTCCACAAAAACATTAAGCAGTACACCTGTTTTCAACATTTATAATAATAAGAAATAAGCAAATCAATTACAAAAATACCAAATCATCATATTAGAATGATTTCTGAAGGATCATGTGACACTGAAGACTAGAGTAATTATGCTGAAAATATTCAGCTTCACAGGAATAAATTAGGTACATTTTTAAATATATTACAATAGAAAATAGTACGTAGGCTAGTAATTAAACATCATAAATGCTGTAAAAGTATTGATCATTCTTAGTTTATTACACCTAACACTTTAACATTAACAATTTTAAATCATAACCTATTAAATCTATTTTTAAGAGCAATGTTTCCCACTGATCAGGTTTTAGGTTGAACACTTAATAAACAGGAATCACTAATTAGGCTATATGCTGATGGCCTCTCAGTTTATCACCTCACACAATCTTTCCTTTTCTCGATACCTGGCCAAAGCCTTGTAGTTCAAGCGACCTTGTCTTAGAACGGTCACCCACAGACCTTTCTCTCTCCACATGCCTTCCCAAAATAAAAGCAGGTCACTTTTTAAAGAGGCAAACAACTCAGCAAGACGAAGAACATAGAGTGACATTTCTGACAGCCCGTGATGTCAGGTTTCAGCAAAAAGACGACCGGTTGCGTGCTTGGTAATCCAATGCCTTGTTGAGAATCTAACTTTACTCTCAGTCTTTGCGAGGTAAAAAAGGCACCTGGACCATTTGTTAATTTGAAGTTACCTTAGCAAACATAGGCCTGGCCGATAAAACGGTATCGATATTTATCGACGGTACACCTTCTTCGATAACGATAGAAAAATTGTTTGATATAGCACACAATATAGGCATGTGCTATGAGTGACGCAGACAGCACACACAAACACGAACACATGCTGAAATGAGTGCTGCGCCTGCCTGTGATGAGGAGATTGTGAATAAAAAATGAATATTAGTCGAATTTAAAATAACCATTTGCATTTGAATGATAGGTGTGCGTCAGGGAGAGTCATCAGTGGCGCACGAGATGCAGTGATGATGATGTAAGTGACGTTGTTGCATTTTAATGTTTTGTTAGTGTAGCCCATGAGACGCGCCGCTTCTGCGTTATTCATTCAAAATATTAGAGAAATATAGAAGCTCAATGCGGAGACGATCTTGAATGGGTTAAAACCGAAACCAAGCCATTCACACAGAACGCATATTTAGCGCATTTTCTAGACGGACAAATACAACTGTTGCACTCGCATCTCACAAAAGAGATGTATAGAAAGCCATGCAAAGTTAAAACAGTTTAAACTTTTAGAAAACACATCAAATTTGTGGAGGTTTATTACGTTTCACTGCGTCTCATATGTTTTTAAATGCAAGTCTGTGTGAATGGCGCTTCGGCTCTTTGGATTAAGCAATGCATAAACAATTATGAACAAAACAGCATCATGTATTTATGCAATTTACGAAATTATATTTGATTTTTATGAGTTAATTTAGACGTAATGCACATTTTTATAGAGTTACTTCCTTGCGTTGACAATTTAAATGCGCTGCATTATTTTGCTCATTGCGCCCTCCTGTGGCCTCGGGAGACAATTATACCTATACAATAAAGAACAATTTAATCTGCATTTAAAACTTTAGAAATTAGGTATTTGTTTAATTTTTATTTTGTTTGATTGTTAAAACAAAAAATATTTGTTGTTTGTCTCAATAAATTGTTAAAAACATTTTTTCTATTGCTCAGTTTAAAATTTTTTTTTTAAATGTCAATAATTATCAATAACGAACAATATGAAACATTATATCGTTGATACATATTTTAGCTATATCGCCCAGCCCTAAGTAAACAATAACATTTCTGCTGTTTATGAAGACATGCTCAATAAAATCGTTCCATTTTGTTAGGCCAAACTCTATTTACAAGAACAGCATAGATTAAAATACAATGATAAACAATGAACAAACTGTCACAATACTTTAAGATTTGAAAAACAAAAGTCAAACCTAATTTTACCTCTGTATAAAAATAAAATCCTACTAAATATGCTTAATAGACAATGATGTCTTGCAAAAATCCCTAGCAGGAAGACAAATCAACAGAAATTGCATCTATAGATAAACTCCAATCTACACTGAAAAATAAAATACAAATATATTAATTATTAATTAATTGTTAAAATCTTACAATAACGTTTTATTTGTTAACATTAGTTAACTACATTAGTTAACCTGAACTAACAATACAGCATTTATTAATCTTTACTAATGTTAACATTTGCTAATACATTTTTAAGATCAGAAGTTGCATGTGTTAACATTAGTTAATGCAGTGTGAACTAACATTAACTTTTTATTAACTAACATTAACAAAGGTTAATAAATGCTGTAAAAATACATTACTCATTGTTAGTTTGTTGGGTAATGCATTAATGTTAACAAATGAAATCCTTCTAAAGTATTACCTATTAATTTATTATTTACCTTAGCAACATGCTAATTGGGAGTTTAGTTGTTGCCTATGTAGAGCATTCAAAATCAGTCACTAATGTGTTATCTTTAACTGAAATTAAAAATTAGCTAATTGAAATAAAGCTAAAATAACATTTTAAAAATAGAGGAAAAATTTAAACAAACAAACATATATAAAAGAAACTAACTAAAATGTACTAATAATTACTAACTAAATTACTAACAAAATCCCAAAGTTACTCAAATGTAAAAAAAAAAAAGTACATTAGTTAACTACATTAGTTAACCTGAACTAACAATACAGCATTTATTAATCTTTACTAATGTTAACATTTGCTAATACATTTTTAAGATCAGAAGTTGCATGTGTTAACATTAGTTAATGCAGTGTGAACTAACATTAACTTTTTATTAACTAACATTAACAAAGGTTAATAAATGCTGTAAAAATACATTACTCATTGTTAGTTTGTTGGGTAATGCATTAATGTTAACAAATGAAATCCTTCTAAAGTATTACCTATTAATTTATTATTTACCTTAGCAACATGCTAATTGGGAGTTTAGTTGTTGCCTATGTAGAGCATTCAAAATCAGTCACTAATGTGTTATCTTTAACTGAAATTAAAAATTAGCTAATTGAAATAAAGCTAAAATAACATTTTAAAAATAGAGGAAAAATTTAAACAAACAAACATATATAAAAGAAACTAACTAAAATGTACTAATAATTACTAACTAAATTACTAACAAAATCCCAAAGTTACTCAAATGTAAAAAAAAAAAAGTAAAAAAATTAATAAATTCTACTACAGATTACAAACAATACTAAAATAACACTGTATGAGATACATGACATCAAAATCTGCCATTTTTGCTGCTCATAATAGTCAAGCATGAATTCTTGACAATACATTGGGGAAAAAACTTGGACAAAAATCAATACTGTACATCACGACGCAAGGACTGTGAGTCATCCTGCAGCGGTTTAATTTATTTATCCTATAAAAGCAGCAGTGAGTGTGTGACTCACCGTATGGTTTGGTGTGTGTGTGGATAAGATCTTACCCAGCAGCGGTACTTTGTTCTGCAGGAGTTCATAGTAGCCGGAGGTCAGGATGCCCACGGGGCTGCTGGGAGTGAAACGGCCCTCCTTCACGAGTCGTTCACACGTCTTCATCAAGGTGGCAGAGAACTGCGACGGGTCCACGCCGTAATCCCTCCAGCCCCCGACGCCATCCGCAACACCTGAGAGGAAAACAGACCGGGAAAGATATTGTCATTAAGAGTGAAACCAGTTAGTTGGATGCGTGTTAATTTCCTCAACCCTAATAGCTTTAACACCTAACTTCTGACAATCGGATGAAAAGGAAGGAAGAGATGGCGATTTCTGACGCCGCAGAGACAGATGGCAGCTGCCACAAACCTCCTTCCTGACCTCCTGACTGACTGCGCATTGTGATGGTAATCCAAAACGGCCATCTGCTATAGCACGTCTGATGCCTTCGTTCAACAAAGAGGATGTTAGATGGATATCTTGTGAACCCCTTGAACTCCAAGTAGCTAGTAACTACTGGTTATTCTTTACAAAATCTAACGAGGAAACTCAAGCACTCCTAGCTTTGAAAACGTACTTACAGTCTGTGAGTCAGCATTATTTGTCAGAACAAGCCGGCATTGTAGTCTACTCTACCAGGATCAGGATACAGTCCTCGTCCTCTGTAAAATGCGCTGTACACATCTGAATATTTGGTTTGAACTGTTCTGGAACAGTGTTGTAAATACAACTTAACTTCACTGATTTCTAGTTGTGTCCTCTTTTGGAAGGCCAAACAAAGTAGTTTTACTTTCACAACGAAACCCACAGCATCTCCACAGCATCTCCACAACATGGCGGCGGCGGCAGCAACAATACTACAGCGAGAATCAAAGTTACGCCTTCTTTCTTTGCGTGAACATTTGGGCGGTGCTATGCAAATCTTCCCACACAGTGACGTAGACATGTGGGGGCGTGTTTAAACGAGGAGTTTTAGGAGGGCATGGACGAGTCTTAACTTTTATAAAGAATATCTCTTTGGATTTGAGACTTTAGTCTTTGCAACTTTACAGATCTTATCTATTCACAAACAGCTTTTAACACTCCAAAGAGAAAGGAAAACTTGAAATCGCATCATATGACCCCTTTAATTAAAAGAGCGCAAACTTGCAGTGGATTTCATATTTTTATATTTTAGATGTACATGTTGAAATATGATTTTAAAATAGAGAATTATTCCATGTTGAAAGCAGCTTACTAAGGCTGCAATATAATACAGCATTAAATACTATGACGCTGTGTTTTGACATGATACACTGCTCCTTTCCTTATTACTGGTAAAGTTTCATTATTTTGAAAACAAGCAAGCTACTGTCACAATGCTAGAGAATGTTGTTAGTAGCATCTCTACTTTTAGTTAGTCCCTTCCTAACACCAATACGGTGACATCTCACTCTGACTAAACAGTGTAACCACACACACACACACATCAAGAATTCAGAGATTGCATGGGCTCAAAGGGAGATCCAGGCTCAAAAGGAATGAGGGGCGACTTATCAGATTTAAACAATTTAGAGAAGCACAAATCAAGCTACCATTAACATTTCAATGGAGCTTTGCAAACAAGACCAACTGTTCATCACAAGGCTGCAAACATGGTGGTGTTAGAGTAGGAAAAAATACTTCGGAATGGGAGTATGGGACAATATAACTTGGCGGATACTGTATCATAACACTTCCCAGGAAGAAACGTTTATTATAACACCACATAGACGACCAACATCCAGGCCAAATCGTGAGGTCAGATAAGCGATTCGGAAGATAATTCTTCCATGACTTAAATCTTTATTCCACAACATTTGTATTTAGTTTCATAAATATTAACCTGAGACGACCATATTTACCATAGCAAAAGAGCTAAAGAAAACTGCTTTCAGAGGAAACATCCATCTGTTTTCACCAGCACACACTTGAAGGCAGATTCCAGCGCTGCCATACAACAAGTCCACTTTATGCATCAAGGCGCAACTTCCTTGTGACAAAGTCACCCAGAGAGCATATGTGCAGCATCTGTATTCAACAGGCTGTGTTAAATGACAGATGTGTTGGCTTTTAATAAAGTTGTTCATGGCGTGTCGTCATGTGACTCCCTAAAAACAATGAAATTTATAAATGTGATATGTATTTTTTATTTATATAAAAGTATAATATACAAATATTAAAAAATATTAAGATGTGCACACTTGCATGAAGCACATGAAGCAAGGTGAAGGAAAATACAATATTGTATTTTACATTTTTACAGTCATTCAATTGAAACTTTTCTTGAAAATGGCATAGTAATTTGCAAGACTAAATTAAACAATTGTGAATGGAAAGAGAATATTTCAAAGAACTTGATGCATTTAAATTACATTTTTATGTTTTTCCATGTTCTTTATTGTAAAAATGTCTTTAACCCATTGTATTTATTAACTGAATTAAAATAGTTATCACTGCCATTTTTAATATATTTAATACCTCAACATATTATAAACATGCACTGCACGATTTGGGAAAAAAAATCTAAGTGAGATTTTTCTGATCAAAACTTTGATACTTTAAAATGCAAATTTAAAACATCCAGGTTTGCTGTGCTTTTTTGTAGAGCTGTATAATTTGGGGAAAATGTTGTGATTTTATACATTCAAAACAATTTATTATTATTATTATTATTTTTGATGAAAAACTGGTGGATAATGAGCTGCTCGGGTGTAAACACAGCGTCACACTTCACTTTACTCTGAAACATGCAGCGCATATATTTATTTAAATCGCAGCCTTCACAATTTGATAATCATACTGATGAGTCGTGTAGTGATTACAGGTTTATTTTGATTAATTAAGCAGCCCCAACTTGATCAATTCATGATATATACTTTGAGATATAACATGTTACCATATAGAAAGACTTTGGACCTATCAGAACATGATTGAAATACATTATTTCCAGTTGGCCACTATAAATAATAAACCTGAAACCTCCAAGCAAGCAGTTATTTCGTCTTAGAAGATCATTTTTTTTACTGCAGTTAAATGGAACATCAAATGTCTGCAAAAATTGATAAAAAGCTAGTCGTGATTGGTGCCAATGTTTGGCAGTAATCGCTGCTGGATTAAAGTCAGTGTCTGTCTGTGAACGAGCACTTCTCTGAGATCTCGTGGAAAAGAGTTTCACTGAACACCTCGCATTCAACTGATAATGTTATTTCAAAGGTTCACACTAACAAGGGCACCATATAAACCCTTGAGCTGTTTCTTCCTGTTTTTAAGACCAGCTCATTAGGCTAATTGGAGTGGAAAGTGAAGATCATCTACTGACCTTTAAAGGGGTCATATGATGCGATTTCAAGTTTTCCTTTCTCTTTGGAGTGTTACAAGCTGATTGTGTAATAAACAATGTAACATGACCTTCTTCACATTTCATATAGAATGAATAGACATGATTAGTCTTAAGCTCAGTCTCATGCTGTGATGTGTTTAATGAATAGCCTTGGAGCATCAAAATTCAATGCAGTGCTGTTTTAAGATTGCACGAAGCCTTGCATTTTCTTGATCCTGTTGAAAGATTCAATTAAAACCACTATCAATTTAATAATTAATAAAAGGATTCATTACTCATGTTTAACAAGAGCTACTCACCATTTTTGTGTTCCGCTCTTTAAGTTCATTGACTTGATGAACAAGGTTTTCATTGATCTCCTTTATTTTCTTAACTTTGTGATGGGCACGATTTTTCACAGACACAATGATACCTATAAGAGAGCAAACGAGTAAGAAAGGCAAATAAAAGTATTAGAGTAGAGATTAGAAAATAATGCAACAGCCGGGTTCCAGAAGTAAAACTTACATTAATTTTGTCCATAGAGATATCGATTTTTAGTGATAATAAACATAATTAATTACTTAAGTAAAATGGACCAAGTACTGAACCTTGGTGAACCCCCAGGTTTAGATTGTGAGCATCGTGAAACAATCATTACTAACACCAGCAGTTTGGTAGGTTAAACATACCAGAACATTTTTCATGATTTTCAATTGTTACAAAGTTTTATTTAATAAATATCATCAATAAATAGTTTTATATTTTACTGAAGTTTTTGACTTGATTACACATTTGCAATGTTTCTTAGTAAGAAAAATTCATTCCCTCACGAAATAATTTATGTATACAGTGCTTTCATATTTTTTCTGATCCAAATTGAGGTTCTAATTGTAGTTGCTGGGTCAAAATAATTCCCGTACCATTTATGATCCTGGCCACTCTCCACAACCTGAGCAAGATCAGAAGCCCCATGGCATCAAATGCATCTTCCTTTGAGATATATACAATATCCAGGATGAAGGATACCACCACCACAATCCCATCAAACACCTCAAATTTATGGTGGAGGAATTCTAGACGATACGCATAGATTTTTCCAGACAGTTCCACCATGAAGAATGTGAGAAGGGCGAGGCTGAGATAGTGGAATACCTGGAATAATGGCAGGAACATTCGGATAGAGGATAACCACAGAATAATCGCTGACATATAATGTGTCATGTGTCAACAGAAATATGACATCCATATTTCTTTGCTGACTAGGCATCTGAAGCAGACTCACCTGCGGAGCGATTCTGTGATGATCTGCTTGAATGATAGACAAGTCAATAAGCAACTCACACAGAACGAAAATGGCATCCAAGACGACCAAGCAAACAACAACAATCTAATCAACAAAATAAGTTCACGGTTATTTTCAATCATGTAGACAGTATTTTATATCTATATACATATACAAATAAAGCGTGCAAACGTTTACCTGGAACCTCTCTGTACTGTAGAGGCGGCGTAGGGAGTCCCTGAAGCTGACCTGTCCCAGGTGCTGTCCTGTGGCCAGCTCCAGGTCTTCACTGGCATCGTGCAGTTCCTCGTCGTGCCCCTGTGTGGCGCTGTTTTGCTCATCACCCACCGCTGTGAAATGCCTCAGAAAACGGGACATTTTTCTCGGGGGTCACATGAGTTAATAAAATTAATAATTTTTTATTTGCATTTGAATCATACATTCAATATTCAAATTATGGCGAAATTTCATCTTGAAGACAGCTTGAACCAAATGTAGATGAGACTAGTCACACTCAAGTGAATATTATTTTCTCAGGGCATTTATTAAAGTAAATGTATGTATGTTATAGACACGTGCCCTACAATCTTGTTCCATATATATATATATATATATATATATATATATATATATAATTTAACGATAACACTATAACAAGAAACATACAGTTCACTGACCAATAGCAGGCATAAGCTATTGTTTTCATATGGAACCAGCTATTAAAGATCCAATTACAGGCTTCATCACATCAAGATTTAAACATTAAAACGCGGTGTTGAACAGTATTAAACAAAACAGTTCATGAAACAGTCAAAACGGTATAATCATAAATTCTAAATAAATAACATTAAAACATAAGAGTTAACTTGTCACAACCTGATAAATAAATAAATAAATAAATCCTGGGAACAACGCATTAGTTCAAATCTTTAGTTTGTAGGCTATATCTGATTCTTGTCTGGCTTTTGTTTTATTGTGTTTGTTACTCAACAGCAATTACATAAACTTGATGATACTGAAATTATAGAAAATAATTAAGAGGCAAAAACACATGTAGGTTAATCAAATCTAACATTTGTTGTATGAAAAGACAGTTCATTATAGTCACACTATCGACACTTTAAACGGCGTAATTTCCCCATTTTTACCTTGTGTAAAAAGTCTTGCATGTCACTATCTACAGAAAAAATCCTCAACGGAGATATGTTAAAAAACAACGCCAAACAATTTATACAACAGTGCAGCAGATCTCACTACCAAATATGCCAGCATAAAGCGGGGGTTTTCTGTCTACTGTGTGACACTTGTCTACATGCTTCATAAAAAACTCACTCTTCATCTGTGACCTGAGCTTAACTTGTGATTTCCTGCAACATTTCAACATTTAAGTCAGCGAATTTACACACACTTTTACGAATATCGAACGAGTAAATGTAAGAAACTTTATTGACTTTAAGGCAATCTGGACACTTTAATTCTAATTTCACATGAATACGACAGTAACATTTACATTTTTCAGGTTATTTAGTAGATCTATTTAATGCGCGCTCAGTTTAAAAGGAACGAAAAGTTAAAATGATGCAAAAATGAGTATTTACCTGTTTTGTTGCTGAAACAATGTTGCTAACGGCTAGCGCAGCATTTGTTCGCAGTTTTTGGGTTCAATAATCCAAATTCTGTGAAAACCTTTGACTCTAAACTCCGCCTCTACTGCCGTCATGAATGTGATCCACTGCACAGGATGCAGCCGTGGAAGGGACATGGAAGATCTCTCCCAAATCCTTGGACATATTACAGGAATGTGCACGCGACCAGATAACTAGTGACCCGAAGAAGTAGGCTCATCAAACGATGTATTATTTTAACATGCATTGGGAGGTTTTAATTAAAACTGAATAGCTAAATGGAAAGGTAGTTTCAAAGTTAAAAAGTTGATAAGTCAGATGATAGATAGATAGATAGATAGATAGATAGATAGATAGATAGATAGATAGATAGATAGATAGATAGATAGGGATTGGCAAATACATTAAACAGAACAGACACTCCTGAGATCAGGTTGTCCTAAAGAATTGGCAACCAAAAATGTGTAATTTTAGGAGAAATGACGTATAGAGGCCTGCAGGACGATGACCCAAAGCACCAAATATAGAGCGAAAATGGCTTAAATCCAAAGTAACATTTGTGGTATGACGTAAAAATAGTCCACAGACATTCTTCATTTAATTTAGAGCACATCTGTGTTTGTTTCAAACCTGTATGCATTTTTTTATTCCACAGAACACAAAGAAAATGCTTTGAAAAATGTCTGTTTTTGTCCTTACATCCATACAAGGTCCATGGGATCCAACATTGTACATTTCTCATACAGGCTAAAGTGGCCCATGCTTCCCTGTTTAAGCAAGTTACCAAGTTACAACACTAACCAAATGAACCAACCAGTGTTCCCCTCTCTGAAAATGGAGATCAAGTAACATAAATTAGCCAATTCTGTGGTTGACCTTTGAAACGCTTAACAGTCAGCCTGTCAACATTAGTTTCAGCCTAGGTTTGAGTTCCCTCTGTATCTCAAGGATGGGAAAAGCTTGTGCAGCTGATTTGTACACCATAATGAGCATGTATACTTTTGTTGTTTGTTGGTGGTATATTACTGGGTGCGTGACAAAAATGTCATTCAAGTAATACTTGAACTGAAATGGCAGAAACTCCCATTACAGCAACCAGCTAACCCAAACAAGTAGACCACATAAATGTTTACAGTGTATTTTTGCTGGTTTTTAAGGCAAATATATATATATATATATATATATATATATATATATATATATATATCCTAAAACACACTTATTTCTATTTTATTTTACACCAAAAGTTATTTGAAATAAAAAGTGGTTATTAATGTTACTCAAAACACCTTAAAAGTTTATTAATGTCATGTAAAAGTTTATGGATGAAAATATTTAAGGATGTGTCACTTTTGCTGGCCAGTAGGGGGCGCTGTTTAGCTATTGGATTGAGAGAGAGAAAATGTGAATGAAAGAACTTTTCATTGCTGTTCTACACATTGTTTCCAGTTTAATCAGAGTAGCATTTACAAAACCAAAGGTCATATAAATTTTGCTGCCAACTATTTGCTTTATAAATATAGGTCTATCTACAGAGTAGTCCAAGAAAGCACTACCATCTTGATCCAAATGGGGTAAAACCCAAAATAGACCTCAACAGTATGGCATGAATAGCCTCAACTGTTCGTTAACCGGTATGAATAGGGTGCATACAGAGCAGTCCAGACACCCAAACTCGGTGAATGTGTTACTGTGAAAAAATCTGTTACTTAGTAGGCTACTTGATAGAATAAGGATGCTTAAATCATTTAGTAAATAGTGGATTAATTTAATGTAAAACCAGGAGTGGATATGGAGTGGAGTGATTACAGAACTTTCTTAAACGGATACTCCACCCAAAAATGAAATTTCTCTCATCATTTACTCACTCGTGCCCTCCCAAATGTATATGACTTTCTCTCTTCTGTGGAACACAAATGGCAATTTTTTGAAAAATATGAGCCACATTGCAAGTGGATGGGTCCGTCAAAGTTGATGCTTCAAAAACCGAACATGACGGTAACCAATACAACTCCAGCTGATGAATCAGTGTCTTCTGAAGTTAAATGATAGGTGTGTATGAGAAAAACACTAATATTTTTAACTTTTTAAGCTATATATCATCGCTTCTGGCTAGCTGTTAGCATGCTGTGAATATCAGCACATTGTGAAGTGTGACGTAACCATGTTGTGAAACTTACACAAGGAATGATGTGGAAGCTCAGAGAGCCATCACTTTTCACAACGTGCTTAAAGGGGTCATATGATGCTTTTTTAAAGATCATTATTTTGTGTATTTGGTGTAACAGAATATGTTGACATGCTTTAATATTAAAAAAACACATCATTTTTCAAATACTGTACATTATTGTAGGTCCTCTATGCCCCGCCTCTCTCAAACACATAGTTTTCTACAAAGTCCCTCCTTCCGACAAGCGCAGTCTGCTCTGATTGGCCAGCTGACCCAGTGCATTGTGATTGGCCGAACACCGCAAGCACTCGTCGGAAATGTAACGCCCCTTACCATAATCGCAAGCTTCATCTTTCAAAATAAATGTAAAGACAGTAAATAATGTCATTAGTTTTACCATCAGTTCAAGCCCAAAAGGGGAACAGAGTCGCGTGACAGACACAGTGATGAAGCTGGTATGTGTTTGCAGTACACAAGCCACGGTTAAGACAGCTGACTCCACTGTGATGTGACCCTGTGTCTCTCTCTCTCTCTCTCTTTCTCTCTCTCTCACACACACACACACACACACAC
>NW_015506007.1:718834-724996 GCF_001515645.1 Sinocyclocheilus grahami | reverse complement strand
GTTTTCTACAAAGTCCCTCCTTCCGACAAGCGCAGTCTGCTCTGATTGGCCAGCTGACCCAGTGCATTGTGATTGGCCGAACACCGCAAGCACTCGTCGGAAATGTAACGCCCCTTACCATAATCGCGAGCTTCATCTTTCAAAATAAATGTAAAGACAGTAAATAATGTCATTAGTTTTACCATCAGTTCAAGCCCAAAAGGGGAACAGAGTCGCGTGACAGACACAGTGATGAAGCTGGTATGTGGTTACAGTACACAAGCCACGGTTAAGACAGCTGACTCCACTGTGATGTGACCCTGTGTCTCTCTCTCTCTCTCTCTTTCTCTCTCTCTCACACACACACACACACACGATGCGCAAAACTCTGCATTTGAACAGTCAACAGAACGGTCATCCATAAAATGCATCGCTGTTCTGTTGTAAGTAATCTTAAAGATTCCTAAATGCATCTACTTCAGGAAGGCCAAATAAAGTGCTTTTGCTTTCACACTGAAACACACAGCGTCTCCCTGACATGCTGCTTCAACACTAACTGCGGTTACTGAAACCACGCCTTCTTTCTTTGCGTGAACATTTGGGCAGCATTACGCAAATATTCCCACATAGTGAGGTAGATTTGTGGGGGCGTGTTAGAGTCTTAACTTTGATAAAGAATATCTCTTGAGTCCTTGGTTTTGAGACTTTAGTCTTTGCAACTTCAGGGATCTTATCTATGCACAATTATGGCGTTATTTTAATGACAAATGTCGAGAGTGCATTATTGTAGCGTGAAAGCACATTAATATAATGCTCGAGCGCGAATCTCTCCGCACAAAACCGGACACGCGCGCTCAGATACACGCTGCTCTCGCCCAGAGAGAGTGCACACACTTAAAACGTGTCTCTCCTCGCACGCAAACTGTCCTGTGCACTCTCAAATCTCTCTGTGCTCATGCGCTAGATATTCAATCTTTTCGCACCTTTGAGTTTGAGTGCGAGGAGAGACACCTTTTAAGTGCGCGCACTCCCTCTGGGCGAGAGCAGCGTGTATCTGAGCGCGAGCGTCCGGTTTTGTGCGAGAGCAAAAGAAATCCGCGCTCGAGCGTTATATTAATGTGCTTTCGCGCTACAATAATGTGCTCTCGACATTTGTCATTAAAATAACGCCATACACAATCAGCTTGTAACACTCCAAAGAGAAAGGAAAACTTGAAATCGCATCATATGACCCCTTTAACACAACTTGTAAATGTTACATTATATGGACTCACAGAGATAGATTATTTATTTAATAGTTTGTCTGAAGAAGTCATATCTGGAATGGCATGAGGGAAAGTAAATGATAAGACAATTTTAATTTCTGGGTGGACTATCCCTTTAAAATGTGGTAGGCCTAACATTAGCGAAATTTCGGTAAAATTTTGCTGGCAAAAAAAATCCATGTTTGTAGTGGGTAGTGTAGCTCACATAAAAGTCAAGTATTTCAAACAAAGCAGCTTTCTGTTCGCACAGCAGATTTGCCAGAAAACACGAACTCCTTGCGAAATCTGCGAGAAAATCTTTTGCCTTCATGCAAAATTCCCCGAGTATCTTTAGCGGGTTGAGGAAATCCACACTGTAAAAAAAAATCAGTAAAATTTACGGTAAAAAACCGGCAGCTGTGGTTGCCGGAATTTTACCGTAAAAAATACGGTAGCAACGCTTTTAGGTTTTACGGTTTTAACTTAAATTTACAGTTAAATACCGTAATTTCATTAACTGATATAATGTTAATATACCAACCTATTGAAGTACTGAAATCTGTTTTGTACCTTTGTAATACACTGATAACCACCAAATGCAGGAGGTGATGAGAAAGTCACATGATGAACCAAAGCCCATCACAAGCAGCTTTTAAATAATAACATATATAGAAGGCGCACAGTGTCATTCACACAAACACTAAACACCATCATGATAACACACATGAAACTGAAATACTGCAAGAAACATTCATTTAACAACATTAGGTGTAACATACAACCCTAATATATAAAACTAAGAAGAAACATAGTTATTTCAACAAAAAAAAACATCAAATTTTGTTGATGTGTATGAATTCTGGGGATGTCAATTTACGGTTATTCACTGTAAATTATAGGTCTTTTTCCACTTCCAAAAACGGTATACTACCGTAAAATGAATGTCCAATACAGTTTTTCACCGAATATAGTAGGGGAATTTACCATTAACCATTTAACAGGTTTTTACTGTAGCATTTTTACAGTCTTTTACCGTTAAATTCACGGTCATTTTTTACAGTGCATGCTGCTCCAGTCCAGCTTTCTTGCTTGGTGACACGCAAAAATTGACGCTTCAGTTTTTTCATTTGTGGCGAAGAAATATACCAGCTAACTTCACCATTTCGTGGAAAATGAGTTCATTAACAGACTACTACTTACTTTTTATAGAACTGTTGTATAAAAACATCACATCACTGAAAACCAGCAAGGCTGCCATCTATTTGTGGGCTATTTGGGCTTACTTTATAAACAGGGGCATTAAAAGAGTGCAAGGCAGAAATGAATAAACCGAAGAAACTGTCGCTCGACGGAACAAATCCTGCAGATAAACAAGTTTCTCCTGCCAGAGAAGCGTGCGGGGCGTCTGGAGCGTGTCGGACTCGGCTGCAGGTAACAACGCAGCCTTTATGTGCGCGCTGGAGGCGGAGGCAGCAGCTCTGGGGTGGGGTGGACCGGAGGATCCGGTTTCGCCGGGAGAGAAACACATAGTGGCTCACCGCGTCTCCGCTCACTCTCCGCCGCATGCTGTTCCAGCACAGAGCGCGCTGTTCTGGAGGAGTCTGGACACTGAGACACGCTGTGGCATCTCCTCTTCTCTGTGATGTTGGTAAGCCATATTCTTCACACTCGTGACATCTGAGAAGCATCGGTGTTTCATATAATCATCCTGTCAGTCATTCTTAAATTCTGTTATGAACAGTTCTTGAATGGAAATATATATGAGAGAACACTCGGGCTAGCTGTCACATGAGGAAGTTGTTACAAGGATTGCATCTTAAGACATTTGAGTCCAAAGTCCAGTTAAATAAATGCTTGTTTTCTGTAGGTTTTATATGTTAGTTTCAATATGGTTTAAACCATCTTAAATTAGCATTTTTATTGTTCTTATTCTGTCCTCCGAACTAAAATAACAGAATCTTCATATATATATATATATATATATATATATATATATATATTAATATCTGTTAACAAATCAACACAATTAAATCACAGGCAACATTCAGACAAGTCAGCTATGCAGTGAAGAAAAGTTGAACAGTGTCACATACAGGTGTAATATGTAACTTTTATTTTTTTGCTGTTTCATGTTTTGTGTTTCATAACTGCTTTCATTTATTTAGCTGTAAAGCATCTGAAGGCTGTTTAATGGCAGAGGTTCCATTACCCCATATAGTGAGACAACATGTTCCACTATAGGATCAGTAGCGTGGTAAATGAACTGTATCTTTCTTCTCGGGCAATAACGGTGGAAATGTGCAATTGCTTTTTGTAGCCAAGTGTATGTGACTAAACAGAAACTGACTTTCAAATATTGAATGTGCACTTGTATAGAGGAGTTAGTTTGTTCAGGCGAGTTATCTGAGCGCTGGAAGGAGCAAGATTTGAACAGTCTTGCAGATCATTCAGACATCTCAGGAACTTACCTAAGTGAAGTACATTCAGTGTACTGTTCAAAGGATTGGGATTTTTGAAAAAGTTTTTGTAGTCTCTTATGTGTTTATTTGATCAAAAATAAAGTAAAAACAGCAAATAATATTACAATTTAAAATAACAGTTTTCTATGTTCATTTATTTTAAAATGCAATTTATTCCTGTGACGCAAAGCTGACTTTTCAGCATAATTATCCCAGTCTTCAGTGTCACATGATCCTTCAGAAATCATTCTAATATGCAGATTTGCTGCTCAAGAAATATTTCTGATATAATGAATGCTGACAAACATATTCACTTTTGTTTCAGGATTCTTTGGAGAATAGAAAGTTCAAACTGAATTTTTTCGCTATCTAAATATCATTATTAATGTCTTTAAGGACACTTTTAAACAATGTATTGCATCCTTGCTGAATAAAATTAATAGTTTCATAAAAAAAAAATCGTACAGACCTTTCGAACTGTAGTGTGTGTGTGTGTGCAGGGAAAATTATGTAACTGAGCGCCTTTTTTGACAAACATGATTTTCGCACACTAAAAAGTACACAGGCTTTCCTAGTAGTTGGTTAAATCAGGTTTGATTTTATCATTTGCTCTGAAAAGGAAATGCAACTTAAAACATCCTACAGAACTTCTCAAGAATTCCTTTGGATAAACACCGTTTTGCTTTTTAAGAGTTGGGCCGTCTGCCAAGCTGAATGTGAATACTGGGTGAATTCAGCTGCTCCATGTCTAGACCTCAAACTCCTTGAACAATGGCAGCTTTAAATCAAAACTCAATTTTAATTCCAGTCTCCGCTTATTTTGCCATACTGATGATGAGTTTGCATTAGTAATGCCTGCTCTCTGATTATTTCATTTTTTCCGTGCACTAATGCCCACTTTCTCTCATGCACACATTCAAGCTTATTAATATGATCAACTGTTTCCTTGTACACCCAACTTTTTTTTTTCTTATACAAAGAAAGTCAGAGGGATCCAGTGATGTTTTGCTTTTCTGCAGTAGACCAATTTGGAGTAGACGTCACAGTTATGTCACTTGCAGCTGCGCGCTCATGGTGGTGGCAGAAAAACACTGGCAACAAGTGCAGGGAAATGGGTAAAATACATGGAATAAGAGAGAAAATGTATTGTTGTGCCTTTGGATGTCAGAATCAGAATGCAAATCATTTTTATAGAATACTGTCATCAAAGACACCATTCGAGGCTAAACGCAGATGTTTAACCAGACAGACTATATGGATGAAAACTGCTATGATTACTCAACAGTAGGTCAAACAGTAGGTCTACATAATATTCACATATGCAGTTCATAGGGGACGTATTGTATATCAGCCCTACGGTTACAGCAAGAAATATTATTTAAACCTATTAATATTTTACATAATATTTATTTATATTATCTCACAATTCAGACTTTTTTTTTCTCGAAAATGCAAGTTTATATCTCCTAGTTGGGACTTTATAACTTGATTTAACTCAACAATAGTGAGTTTGTCAATTCTGAGAAAAAAACCCCAGACGACAGGGATATAAACTCATGATTCTGAGCCAAAGGGAAAAGAGAGAATGACAAGTTGTTTTTCCTTATTAGAATTGTGAGATATATATCTTGGAATTGCGAGAAGTCAGAATTTTTAAATATATGCTACTTGAAAACTGTCATTGTCTGCCACCAGATAGGCCCCGCCCACAAAAACGTCATCACTGTTTCGTCAACACCGAATTGGTCTATATATATATTGCGATATGACATAATATCAGAATTTTTACCAGATTACTTGAATCATTTTTTTTTAAAGAATGAATAATTATAGAATTAGTGAGGTGATTTTTTTGGAGAGTGTATCAGCAAAAAAGAAAAAGAAAAAAGGTAAATAAAGTAAATAAATGCATAAAAATAATAAAATAGAAATAAATAAATAAAAATGCTGCTGGTAATAATAATAATAATGCTACAAAAATATTTTTTACCCTAAAGATTTTTTGTTTTTAAATTGTGATTTTTTTTTTTACGACTGCAAGATTTAGGAAAAACGTGAAAATTTGCCCGTTCATACTTGAGTTTACTTTTGACAAGAACTGACTCAAACCTCTTTCAGCAACAAGTTGTTTTTTTTTGTTGTTTTTTTTACACCACATCCCCACTGTTTTTGACCAGTTCAATATGGCTATAAAATAATAATAAATGTCTTGGTTTTATTGTGATTATTAATTATAATATTGAGATTACTGTGATAATCTAATATACAGTATATATACAGTGGGGGAAAAAGTATTTAGTCAGCCACCAATTGTGCAAGTTCTCCCACTTAAAAAGATGAGAGAGGCCTGTAATTTTCATCATAGGTATACCTCAACTATGAGAGACAAAATGAGGAAAAAAAATCCAGAAAATCACATTGTAGGATTTTTAAAGAATTTATTTGCAAATTATGGTGGAAAATAAGTATTTGGTCAATAA
>NW_015506007.1:713622-717574 GCF_001515645.1 Sinocyclocheilus grahami | reverse complement strand
TGGCTGACTAAATACTTTTTTGCCCCACTGTATATATATATATATATATATATATATATATTGTAATGATACTGTAAAATAAAAACTGCAAAATAAAAAAAAACAAGTAATAAAAAAATACTGTAAAATTTCTTTATATTTTCAAATGAAAAAATATATTAGGCTTTTATTTTGACAAGTTGCCGATAAATAAATGTATGCACTGCCATATTGCAATATTGTGCAGACCTAGTATGGACAAAAACATTCTTCGAAATATCTTCTGTTTTGATCCACAAAAAAAGTAAATTTTGGTGAAAAAATGATGACATTTTATTTTTATGGTGAACTATCCCTTTAAGTTATTTTGTGCAACATGCTTTCGAATATTCAGAAAGTACCATATTTACCAAGAACCAAAAAGTATTATCATATTTATCTGCAGTTCCTGTACTCTTATATCATCACTGCTTATATCAATTCTCTTTGCTCTTCATGTTCAATTCTTTGAGCCTCAAAACCAGCATGTTGTAGGTTCCTCTCTTGCTTGCAGAGGATGAATCTGGTGTCCATCTCATGTTAAAAATCTGTCAATACAACCCTCCCATCCTGTTGAGGAGATTGCTATGGTGACTAGGTGTCCTCAACTATGTGATCTCTAGGCAATGAGCCGTCCTGCTGTTTTGGGCCGAAAGAAGCATTTGGTCAGTTGAGGCTTGCCACAATGCTTTTATACAGAGGAGAAAATAAAAAATCGGCCTGACGTGTTACACTGCATTACTCGTAAATATTATATTTAGCTTGGATTCATAGTCTATTAATGTAAAAGAAAGCCTTTGTGGAAATTTTTGATTTAGCAATATTCAACAATAAACAGTTCAGATGGTAGTTAGATACATTTAAAAGGACTGTTTACCCAAAAATGAAAACTCTGTCATTATTTATGTATGACTATGACTTTCTGTCTTCTGCGGAATATAAAATAAGCTATTTTGAAAAAACATTGGAAACCGAACAACTTTAGAGCCCATTGACTTCCACAAAATGGGCAAAAAAATAGATAAATAAAATAAATATAATAACAAATACACATTTCTCAGAAAATAATCTCTTATTTTCCACAGAAGAAAGACATTCATAGAGGTTTGAAATGACATACAGGTTATTAAATGTCCGATTCCTTATTTTTGGGTGAACTTTCCCTTTTTGTCATCACATGGCATAATGAGTGATCTTGGAGTTTAATATTGATAATTGGCATGTAAATCCAAATTAGTCTTATCAAATAGTGAAAGATAGTAAATGCAAATGATATTATATTTATTCATTATGTAGGAAATGGAGGATCAAGTCAAGAGCAATGCATTATGGGATACAGTATTCCTCAGTGTTCTATGTAGTATACTGCACATTTTGGCCATTCAAGCATTCAGTACATCAATGCATATGGTGCACAATACATACTAAATTCTGCAGAAATTAAAAGACGGTATGCAATTGTGAGCACAGCCGTTGTTTACAGTACATTGTCAATTCTATTGGCAGATTCTAGTGCAAGACTCAATTGAGCCATACTGGATCTGTCCTCTGAATCAAGAACCACTTGTTGGACAAATGTGCAGGATTTGCTGTTCCCGCAGCTCTGTTCAAGAGCATATTTGTTTTTTTATAAAGATTTTTTATGAACAAGTGCCCTCCAATTGTGGCTCAGATGTGGGAAACATAGTGTGTGGCTAGGCTACTGGCTACGTGGTAAACCATAATCTGTCAGCACTCATTCTATACACTTAAATGCTTATTTTTACGATGCATTCTTCGACCAAATCAAATCTGTTGTGCGAACAAGTTGGATATTATGTATATAGCAATCCGCTATATGCTGTATTAAATCACTTGTGGTTTGTTTGGAACTGAGGTCTGAATGACATAAGTTTGTCCTTCAAAGACTGCATGGAATGAAGACAAGTGTCCTCTAATTTTCCTCCTCTGTAAAGTGTTTTGAGGGCGTATTGTTCATATTTTTTGACAGTAAATATGAAGCGGCTTGAATTAAGAGGCAGCTGGAGCTGGGTCTCGGAAACCTTAAATTGAAGGAGGTGCAGACATTTTGTCGTAATGAGAGGCCATGGTGTGTTTTTAAAGTGCTGACATAATTTGAGATGTGATTTGTTGTGTGTTGGTAACAGAAGGAGTATGAATGGTGGTTGTGTAAGAAGGGGCGTGTTTAAGGACAGGGTTGGGTTTAAGACCAAATTAAATCAACATTTATATTCCTAACTCAAATTCCTGGTCTCATTGTGAATGCTTCATTGGTGCATGCTATTCTTAAGAAAAACAATGTTTGTCTTCATGAACTTAAAACTTGCTTCTCCTCTGAAATGACTTTTCCACTGATGTCATCAACCCCTTTCCTCCAACTCTCTGTCAAATAGGCTTTTCAAAATCTATGTTTTCTTTCTGTCTGTTGCATACATAGCCGCCTTTTAAGACAGTATCCTTAATGAAAATACACCTCCAAACTAGGGATGTTCATTTTAACCGGTTAACCGTTAACCGACCGTATAGAATTTTGACCGATTAATGCCGAGTTCACACAGCACGATTTTCAAAGTCGTCGGGTCACCGTGGTTTTCACACTGCGTGACTATCTGAGGTAGCAGTCAGTCGCTGCTGCGTTCACATTGCACGATGGATCGGCGACAGGGGCTTTCACACTGCATGACTTCACAATAGGCAGACAATTCTGTCTGGTCCGCAAACTACGTTTCACAGCAAGCGAGTGAAAAATCGGGCTAAAATCGTACAGTGTGAACTCGGCATAATACAATCAGTTAAACTGTTTAAAAAGTCTTTTTTTTTTTTTTCAGTATTTTATCAAAAAATTAAAAAAGATTTGCTGCATGTTTAAAATACGCTACACGCATAAAATGTTTTGTTTTTTAAAGAAAAAAAAACAAGCCATGCATTTTATTATTTCATTCAGAAATAGGCCTAATGCAGACTCGAAATGTTTACAAACATTATAGTAAACACTGTAAACATAACTAGGCTATTTTAGTTCCCCTCACTCCACAACAAAGCCTTTCAATTAACAGTATTTAGAAAAGAACAAGAATTAAAAATATAAGAAGCTATATCTAAATGACAAGCCAAAACAAATTAATTTAGGCTAAAACGAAACTGAAACCAACGTTGGGTCTCTCATTCGACACAAAATCAAATGTTTCCCTATTCGCGATGTATTTGAATGCCAAAATATTATTTATTATGTAGCCTACTTCATTTGCGTTCCAATATCCACGTAAAACCAAATGGTTTGCATAACATCACAGCGGTACGGTGATAACACTTAACGGCACAGATTTTACTACATATTTAAACTGAGCAGTGTGTTTTTTTCCATATGTTTGACTGACTGTATTTTATTGTGATAATGAGCAGGCTGCATTGTCAAGGTAGCAATGCTTAACTGTGCGCGCGCATGCGGCGCCGGCGCAATCATTTGAATTTTTCCTTCTAACAGAGGAAGCAACTACTCCTTTTAGTCATAAAGATAATCGGAATTGTAAAAGGTTTGCCTTTATTTGTGTACATTCACAATAAAAACAAATCTTTGTGCTTTTGTAAAATAAGCCTAAAGAAAAATAGGATGCCGCGTTCTGCCTTCTGGTTTCCTTTCGCGCAGCACAAAAATGAACCAAAACTCTGCATAGGCTACTTGTTACAGTTTTTCTTTCATTTTCTTAATTTATTATTTAAGTAAATATATATTTCTCGTATAGGCCTATTTATTATTATTATTATTATTATTATATTATTTATATATATATATATAGCCTAGCTTTATGATGTTTTTCTCCGCTCGCAGGTGCGTGATGTGATATGATACGACCATGTGAATCCTCATGTTCTGTTGTTTGCTGCTTTTTGCGCATTTAAACTTAATCCCCGGGAAACAAATGTTAGTATTTTT
>NW_015506007.1:691633-713537 GCF_001515645.1 Sinocyclocheilus grahami | reverse complement strand
ATAAAAACAAATCTTTGTGCTTTTGTAAAATAAGCCTAAAGAAAAATAGGATGCCGCGTTCTGCCTTCTGGTTTCCTTTCGCGCAGCACAAAAATGAACCAAAACTCTGCATAGGCTACTTGTTACAGTTTTTCTTTCATTTTCTTAATTTATTATTTAAGTAAATATATATTTCTCGTATAGGCCTATTTATTCGTTTTATATATGTATATATATATATATATATATATATATATATATATATAGGCTAGCTTTATTATGTTTTTCTCCGCACGCAAAAGCGTGATGTGATATGAAGACCATGTGAATCCTCATGTTCTGTTGTTTGCTGCTTTTTGCGCATGTAAAATTAATCCCCGGGATTTTTTTTTTTTGTATTTTTAATGGGTCACAGACACTTTCTAATTTAATTCAATTCTATTTTAAAATAATCTTGTCTGTTAACGGTTAACAATCGTTTAACGAGCGTCGGTTGTCGGTTAGGAAAAACAACGAAATGAACATTTGTAACGCAATTCACAGGCAACAACTTTGACTCATTCAAATGTGTTTGCATTAGCATGTTGCAACGCTAACAATGGGCTAACAAAAGTATAAAAATACATAACACAGAAATGTTAAAATAGGCAATATATTAATTAGATTCCTGATTAGAACTATTTTATCTGTATTTGGTTTTAAATGAGCAGTAAGTGTTATAAAAAGTGATACACGGGCATTTTGGCAACCGAACATATTTGGATGAAATAGTTTTGGAGGGCAAAAATCATTGACTGTTGATTTTTGAACTGCTTTAGCATATATTACATTCACACAATGTTTGTTTTAATTAGAAGAATTATAAAACAAAATTCTGTATCTTATAAAGATTTGACTCGTGAAGTTTAGAATTAGCATGTTGCTAAGCAAACAACATAATATAACTGTAAAAATGCACATACGTTGGGTAAGATTAAACTTTTTTTAATCAAAACATTTGGACACTACACGAATAACAAGCTATAATATCCAATTGAATCCATATTGTCCAATTGAATCAATATTGTCTAAATGAATCAATTCCTGATAAAATCAAGTCCCACACTACTTTTTTCTCATTAAACATCCTGTTTCACTCAGAAATGTGTCACAAACAGTCGTAAAATGGGTTGTGAAAACTGTTTCCTGTTGATTTTAAAGGCAGGCCATATGGTAGGTATGATCTGGGTCGCACATGAGGAGATCTAACTTAATTAAGGGGAATGAGAATCACCTGAGGCCCAGAAGGACATCAAAGAGGCCTTTCTCTGTCTCCTCTGCTCTGTTTCTCTCTCTAACTCTCCCACATTCCCTGTTTCTCCACGTTATTCTCCTTCCATCCCCTCAGCCTCTCGTCCCCCCTGTGTTTTCCGTGAACCGAACATGAGCAACACCTGGAATGGCTTTCTCTGGAGTCGTCCCTCTAATGCAGCAGTGAAAGAGCAGGGCTTGACTTGGCTTGTGTGTCTGTGGCCTCTCTTTTTCTCTATCTGGATATCCCACCTTGTTAAATTAGCCAGTTCAGACAGTTCCTCTTCAAAGACATCTCTGCAACCCTCCAGGGAATGCTGATGACGTCTTTCAACGGAGGAGAAGAGGACAGCAGATACAAGAATCATGAAAAAAACACATGCGATGGGTGTAGAATAGACTTATTTTACGCCATTCGTTGTGATTCTGCAGTATTTCACAATCCGAAGCATCCATTATTTATATAAGCATTGACAGTTTAAAGGAAAGTGGTGGGTCAGGATTTTAGATCATTCATTTATGAAGAAAAAATATGAAGCTCTTTTATGTTCCTCCTTGTTTTTTTGCGTCAGCCTTGTCTTTGATGATGGGAGCTGTACTTGCACATGGATGTGGACATGCAGCTGGTGCTGTCTAATTTAATGAGAGACTCACAGGAAGCCCATGTCAGGCACCCGTGCCCTGTGGACACAGGAAGTGGTTTGATTAAGAGAGAAGTTGCTGCAGTGAACGGCAACTGTGAGACAGGCTGTTGAGGGTTTTTTTATTTCCTTCTCTGTCTTTCATCTTTCATCTTTCTGTGTGACAGTCTATTTTCATACCGTCTTGCCAGTAAAGTATAGTGCAGACATTGTAGTTGATGCTCAATTTCAGCAAAAAAGGCAGAAACTAGTTTAAAAAGTGCCAAGTTCTTAGAAATGTACAATGTGTGAAATGCTCTCTCTATCCATCCATCCATACATACATACATACACACACACACACACACACACACACACATATATATATATATATATAATTTCATGTGGTTTTGCAATGTTTTGAAAAAATGGCATAGAGGGATTTTCTATTTAATAACTAAAAATGTCATGTGGTCTAACCATCAAGTAAAAATAGTAATATATTTTCTTTACTCCTTAAATACATGTGTACACATATTAATCATTATTTTCAAAAAGGTTTTTAAAAATATTTGTCAAGGTAATTGCATTTTTTCAGATTAATTCATAAATATAATTTGTTTTGGGGGAGTTGCAACACATGACGTGAATGAAATTTGCCTTGTGATAAAAAGGTCAAATCTGATATTTATGAAATTTATTAGCCTTGACAAACATGCATCTTATGACTTTGTTTTTGCAGTCAAGTGTTTTTCTAATACTAATAAGATGGTTTGTTAAAAAAATAATTTTCTGCTAAATTGTGATATTTGGACGGTTGTATCACACTGACATTTTTGACTTTATGCAACCCCTCAAAAATATAAAAATAAATTCAGAAACATGTTTATCATATACATATGTGAATATTTGAGACATAAGCATTCAAAGTGTCTCTGTGTTAAAGTCTGATCTATAGATGTGTGAAAAACACTCTTTCTGCAGCCGGCACAAGGGTCAGCAAAAGCCTCTGAAAATGAAAATTGCAAAAGGAGGAAAAAACACACCATTTCCTGACTGCGCACCACAGCCAGATAGTATAACTGCAGCTGAGTCTGCAGATCAGGGCTTGTGAAAGTAATTGAACTAATGCTTGTGCACACGCACAAGCTTTTACTCTGATTAAGATCTTTCAGGAAGTTGTAAGAAAATAGTGACCTGATACTGAAGTTTTATTAAGGCATTAACAGCATTGTTGCAAAATGTTGTGTATGTAATTGTATTAAAATTAGTAGTCTAATTTATTTCTGCTGGTAAATCTGGTTTTGGAACAAGTTATCTGGTGTGTAGTTGGTCTAAGAGCTGGTTGATTGTCATAGACAAGCAACCAAACCAACTACCATTTGATCATACTATATCAAGGAATTCAGGCTGGTTTTTGGAGCATTATGGCTGGTCAGTCAACTAATGACACAGCTTAGACCAGTTAGAAACCAGCCAGCATGTTCCAAAACACAGCTGGATTTTCCATCCGTGATGATAAAGTTTTACTGGCATAAACACAGAATAGGCTATCATCTAAAAAACAGCCCTTCACAAGAAGGCTAATCACAGCTAAACAACAACACTGTTTCAGAAGAGAAATTTGAAGTCTTTCTTTCTCATTTGTTTAAGGTTGTCAAGCTCCTCCTAACTTTCCTCAGTGTTGTTCAGCCTTGTGTTTGGTTCGTGGTCTTGGCTCTGGTGTTGTATGGCATGGTCACAGCGGGGAGAATGAATTGCTGGCAGACTCATGCTGTGCTCGTCCTGGCGGCTGTGAGGCATCTTTTCCCTCAGTCATGTGTGAGCTCTTAAATGAGACGAATAGAAATGAAAAGATTAGTCATTTTGTATCACCATCTTGAGAGAGATTCAGTCGCTGAATGTCATCTACTCTTGTTATGCAGTAACAGACGGCTCTTAGCTGTCATATACGGTATCTAATAGGTTGGCAGAAGAGGAAATTAATCCTAATGTAAAATGATGAGTAAGTGACTGAATGAATGAATGAATGAATGAATGAGCAAGTGAATGGATGAATAAGTCAGGAAATGACTGAATAAATGTGTGATTATATGAATGATTGCATGGGTGAGTGAGTGAACGAATGGATGGATTTGTGATTGCATGGATGATTGAGTGCTGGTGTGAATCAATCAGTGATTGAAAGAATAAATTAAGTAATTGAATAAGTCAGTGGGTGAATGAAAAAGTGACTGCATGAATCACTCTTTAAGTGAAAAAATGGATGAATGAATGAATGAGTAATTGAATGAATCAGTCAGTGAGTGAGAGATTGAACAATTATTTGATTGAATGAATCAGTACTAAATTTGTAACTTATTAAAGAATTAAATAAGTAGTTGACTGAATAAATCAGTCAGTGAGTGAAAAAAGGAATGAATCAGTAATCGATTGAATGAATCAAGCAGTGAGTAAAAGAATGAACAAATAAGTAATTGAATGAATGAATTAGTGAGTGAAAGAATCAACATGTAAGTAGTTGGCTGAATGAATCAGTGAGTGAATGACACATCATTCTCATCATTTTCAGTAATCGATTGAATGAATCAGTCAGTGAGTAAAAGAATGAACAAATCAGTAATCGATTAAATGATTCATTCAGTGAGTAAAAGAATGAACAAATCATCGTTCTCATCATTTTCAGTAATCGATTGACTGAATCAGTCAGTGAGTAAAAGAATGAACAAATCAGTAATCGATTGAATGATTCATTCAGTGAGTAAAAGAATGAACAAATCATCGTTCTCATCATTTTCAGTAATCGATTGAATGAATCAGTCAGTGAGTAAAAGAATGAACAAATAAGTAATCGATTGAATGAATCAGTCAGTGAGTAAAATAATTAACTAATAAGTAGTTGATTGAATTAATCAGTCAGTGAGTAAAAGAATGAACGAATCAGTAATCGACTTAATGAATCAGTGAGTAAAAGAATGAACAAATCAGTAATCAATTGAATGAATCAAGCAGTGAGTAAAAGAATGAACAAATAAGTAGTTGATTGAATGAATCAGTTAGTCAGTGAGTGAAAGAATCAACATGTAAGAAGTTGACTGAATGAATCAGTCAGTGAGTGAAAGAATCAACAAATAAGTAGTTGATTGAATGAATCAGTCAGTGAGTGAAAGAATCAACATGTAAGTAGTTGACTGAATGAATCAGTGAGTGAAAGAATTAACTAATCAGTAATCAATTGAATGAATCAGTCAGTGAGTAAAAGAATTAACTAATAAATAGTTGATTGAATTAATCAGTCAGTGCCATGTGAATCCTCATGTTAATTTAAGTGAAAAAATGGGCCAAATCATCGTAAAAGAATGAACGAATAAATAGTTGATTGAATGAATCAGTCAGTGAGTAAAAGAATTAACTAATAAATAGTTGATTGAATTAATCAGTCAGTGAGTGAAAGAATGAACAAATAAGTAGTTGACTGAATGAATCAGTCAATGAGTAAAAGAATGAACGAATAAATAGTTGATTGAATGAATCAGTCAGTGAGTGAAAGAATGAACAAATAAGTAGTTGACTGAATGAATCAGTGAGTAAAAGAATGAACAAATCAGTAATCAATTGAATGAATCAAGCAGTGAGTAAAAGAATGAACAAATAAGTAGTTGATTGAATGAATCAGTTAGTCAGTGAGTGAAAGAATCAACATGTAAGAAGTTGACTGAATGAATCAGTCAGTGAGTGAAAGAATCAACAAATAAGTAGTTGATTGAATGAATCAGTTAGTCAGTGAGTGAAAGAATCAACATGTAAGAAGTTGACTGAATGAATCAGTCAGTGAGTGAAAGAATCAACATGTAAGTAGTTGACTGAATGAATCAGTGAGTGAAAGAATTAACTAATCAGTAATCAATTGAATGAATCAGTCAGTGAGTAAAAGAATTAACTAATAAATAGTTGATTGAATTAATCAGTCAGTGAGTGAAAGAATGAACAAATAAATAGTTGACTGAATGAATCAGTCAATGAGTAAAAGAATGAACGAATAAATAGTTGATTGAATGAATCAGTCAGTGAGTGAAAGAATGAACAAAGAAGTGATTTATTTGAATCAGTCAGTGAAAGAATGAATGAATAAAGTTTTTATGCAGGATATTAATTATCAATCTTGTGAGTGAATTTCCCTCTCCGCTTCCTGTAAAGGAATGTATCAATGTTCCCTTATTCCCTATGACATTCGTAGTGTTCTTCAAACTGAACATGAATGCAAGATGGTGGAATACCCTATAAAGTCCACTAGCGTGGAATGGAACACCTCTTGACTAATTGAATAAATTATTAGATGAGTGAAAGAATGAATGAATCAAAGAATAAGTGATCGGATGAATCAGTAAGTAAATGAGTGATTGAAGGAGTAAATGAATGAATGAATGAGTTATTGGGTGAATAAATTAATGTAAAAGTGACTGGATGAATAGGTGTGTGAGCCAAATGATGGATGGATGGAGTGTTTGAATAATTGAGTCAGTCCATATTTGAGTGCCAGTCTCAGATAAATAGACATCCCCCTCCTCGGTGCTGGTCTGTGGCCAACTCTCCTTGATACAGTCCAGTATTCAGCACTAACATAACTAATCCTTTCATTAAATCAAGCCTCCCACTAACCTATAAAGGGCTAATTGTGTGGTGAGTCAGCACACACACACACACAAGCACTCACACATATTCAGAGAATCTTACATCTCTTAATGTTCTCTTTTTTTCACGCTATATCTTTTACCACCACAGTTTTCCAGCTTCTTAACACAGTGTTTCTGTGTTTTCCCCCAGTCACAGATATACATGTGTTTGTGACTGCATGCATATGTGTGTGTTTCCGTGTGTGTGCGTGTATGAATGCTCGGCCTCTCGTGTGTGTTTGCTCAAACTTACAGTGCGGCTGTTCATCCCCAGTCTGAGTTGTCTGGCGTGTTCCCATAAGACTGCTTTTAACACACATCTCTTATTTTCACACATCAGTGACAGCAATGTTCTCCTGCACTGGAGCCATCCCAAAATGCTTTGCTTGGCTGCGTAGGTCCTGCATTTAGACCTTTAGGTAACTTTAAAATAAGCACAGTGTGTTTGCTAACTAGATAGACTGACTTGAACCCTATGCCCTCACCTCATCATCATGTAACAGCTCAATTTTGTCTTTTTAATGGTATGATAACACCAAGCTATCAGTGTTGATGTATTTTGAAGTCTGGCTGATTAACATATAGGAGACCTTCATCCGCCTACGGATCTGGTTCTAAAGAACATAATCAGTTTAATCTCCTTTTTTGTACCTTTTTCTAGATAGACCTGTGAAGATTACAAGCAACACCTGATGAAACATGCATAGTACTCTGAATAGATTAAGGACATCATACAGACTGCCTCTTTGGACTTTTCAACAACATTGGACCGTTGTATGAAGTTAAAAGAAACGGATGGCAAATGACCAGCCTCCAAACTAAATTTTATGGACCATAGCCATGGACGTCTAATGGCTAAACCTTCAAAGAATGGTTTCCTCTTCTGGGTCATTGGGAGCGCTGTAGAATGGAGGATCCATTCCAGACATTCTCTCAAGGGTCTGTCACGCTTCCTCCAAGAAGAATGAGCAATTTTCATCAGATGGATATGCGCATGTCGCTACTGAGCTGGTCCAATGGTTCATTTATCTGGACAGAGAACTAATAGGACCCTGAAGAAGAGGAAGTGGCCGTAACTTGACCCATGACAAAGTATGTGCATGAAGAGCCAGGCTGAAGCGGATGAAATGGCAATCGACAGTAAAGTTTTGAACAAAACTTGCTTTGTGGTCTACACCTGGGGAATATGAAACTTTAGTCGACAGACAAAACATAAACAGTTCTTCTTCGTTTTAATCAAAGACATACCCTAGTGACTTCAACAAGTGGTTCTGGTATGGGCGGCAGTTGGCTGATCTGTTTGTCTTGTTTTTGATGGTACGCAGAGATGCCCCAACTTTCTTGAACTGCATTGTCCTACCCACCTTGTTGTTGAGGTTGTCAGCTGTGATGCTGCGCAGGGGTCTTCTGGCCTGGCTCTCACGTGTGGGTGTTCTGTTAATGGTGGTGTGCTGTTGTCTTTCCCTCCTTTATGTCATCACTTGCAGCCCCCATGCTGATGAGCCCATGGCTGGGCAACCCCTGCCCAGGGCTGGAGGGATGGCTATGCCAGGAGGTCCAAGCAGGCCAGGTGGGGTTGGAGGTGCCCCCATTGGCCCTGCCGGACGGGAAGGGTTCCAAGCGCTTCTCCAAGAGCGCGAAGAGCAGCACCGGCAGCATATTGCCAGCTTGAAAAAACAAATTGCTCAACTCAAAGATGCTCTCCAGGAACGGAGCGAACAACTTAAAGGCATGCAGGACTCTGTGGAGAAGACGGCTGGGAAGGGGACGGTGGGCGACGTGGCTGACAACCACAGTCACAGCGACCTGCAGGAGTTCCTACGCAGCCAGCTGAGCCGGGCAGAGGTGCACTCTGGGGTAAGACTTCCAAGTGAGTACGCCGTGGTGCCCTTTGAGAGCTTCACCTTACAACGCGTCTACCAGCTGGAAATGGGGTTGACCCGTCACCCCGAGGAGAAGCCGGTGAGGAAGGACCGCAGGGACGAGCTGGGGGAGGTGGTGGAGAGTGCGCTACATGCCCTCAATGCGCCAAATCAAGGTGGAGACAAAGTGAAAGCCAGCAAAGTCTACACACCATCAGACTTTATAGAAGGTAAGAGTAACAGTTATGCAGTTAACCAGTATTTGCTTCCACTATGCTAAAAATCAGTGCTTGAACAGTACCTAGTGTACGACCATGCAGAAAATACAGTGGCATATTATTTTAAGGTCCAATTCTCACTATTAACCTTTAACTATAAATTACACTAATTGTAAACTATGACTATGAATAAACTTTTGCCTCAAACTCCTAATTTGCTCCTTATTAATAGTTAGAAAGCTAGTTGTTAAGTTTAGGTATGGGGTTAGGATTAAAGGGATAGTTTGCCCAAAAAGGAAAATTCTGTCATTAATTACTCACCCTCATGTCGTTCCAAACCTGTAAGAACTTAGTTCATCTTCGGAACACAAATTAAGATATTTTTGATGAAATCCAAGAGCTTTCTGACCCTGCATTGACAGCAAAGGGCCGTCGTGCTACTCTCGTAAATCGTGTCTGAGACTGACCCGGAAGAGAAGAAATCATTGAATAAGGTCATTATTTTTATTTTATATACACAAAAAGTATTCTCGAAGCTTTGCAAAATTATGGTTGAACCACTTATGTCAGATGGACTATTTTAAAGATGTCCTTAATGCCTTTCAGGGCATTGAATGTGGTAGTTGCGTTGCTGTCTGTGCAGGATCAGAAAGCTCTCGGATTTCATCAAAGATATCTTAATTTGTGTTCCGAAGATAAACGAAGGTCTTACAGGTTTGGAACGACATGAGGGTGAGTAGTTAATGACAGAATTTTTATTTTTGGGTGAACTATCCCATTAAGGGATCAAATCATGCAGAATAAAGCATTAATGTGCATTATAACTACTAATAAGCAGCCAATATACTACTCATGCTATTAACCAGGCTGTGAGGGATGGAAGTACTGTGTGTTCAATGGATTGTACTGTTGTTTAACAACATTCCGATTGTTCAGCTGATGAAAAGTCTTTACTTTTTTTGTCTTTGTGAAGACAAAAACTCAGTAAAATAGTTTTGAAAATTGTGAATTGTGAAAATGACCATGTTTAACAACATTCCGATTGTTCAGCTGATGAAAAGTCTTTACTTTTTTGTCTTTGTGAAGACAAAAACTCAGTAAAATAGTTTTGAAAATTGTGAATTGTGAAAATGACCGTTCTCTAGGACCTTTATACGGCATGTGCCATTAAAGTCTATACCTCAGCCTTGTTTTCATCCACGTTAAATTCAGTATGGTGTCTAACCTGACTAAGGTCTATAGACAGCCAATATGTAAACATTAAAATACTCACTGTTTCAATAGAACTATATAGCCAGAAGATGCATGAATTTAGTGTGACAGCTTGCATGGTGTAATTTGAAAGTGGGTTGGAAAGGATGGTAGGAGGTTTTTGGTAGCCTGTTTGGAAACATTATTTTTGCTATTTCATTTAGTGCTGCTAGAGCCGAGATGACACACTTCACCTCTAATAGGGCTTCACAGGAAAACTCTGCATGTCCCTGGACCATCGATAAAGCCCAGATCTTGTCTGACATATTTAGAGAAAAGCTCTCAAAATAATGTCTGAAACACGTTGAAAGAGTTGTACAGTGTGTTTCTTGTATCCTCAGAACCAAATCAACAAAAAAAATAGAGCATCCTGTAGCAGTATGCTAACACGCTAAAGCTAGGATATCCTGTGATGACTCTAGGAAATGTACACAGCTGTTTCATGTTCAGAGTTTTCTCATCTCTGCCGTTTCTTCCAGAGAGAAAGTGACGCATCTCAGTGGTTATAGGCATTACAGGAAATACATTATTCATGTTGCTATGCACATTGTTTAGTCATAAATAACCGTTCTCAGCACCAGAAACTGAAATGCTAGAAATGAGCTATGGCGAAATTTGCTTGAACAAACTTTCTACAAGACTAGGTGACTGCAATGATAGTTAGCTAAACTGAAAACAGAAGGTGAGATTTACATGAACGTAACAAACAACTGCTGAATTTTCATGCTAGATTATGCAGGTTTGTTGCTGGTGTTTACTAGAACACAACATAAACCTTAATCCTGGTTTTTATACAAGAGTATATTAGGAGGAGTGCTGCATAATATTAATTTCTCACTGTCTAATACACTAACGGCCCTGAGTTATTTGTTATTTGGTGCATCTTCAACTCTTTGCCTGCTAGCGTTTTTTTTGTGTTGCCAGCCACCACCAGCATTTTTGATCATTTTCACAAAAATTTCATATCCCCCAGAATATTTTGCTGTCTGAATATCTGAACATGCAATATGTCAAAAGACAGAACGTTGTCTCTGCTTTTAAATTTAAGTCTTATATTACTGGGTCGACATTTCATTCGCTAACGTTACGCAGTTAGCAGCACGCAGTTGATTTATATGCTGTTTAATGTTTATTGATCGCGTTATTTTACATGCTTCTGTTTACATATGAGATCACTTGTTTCTGCTTCTTCTTCACAGTGTTTTGATCCAAAGATTCAGTACTCTTTCTGAAGATGTGTAATATGCCTCCTACTGAATAAGAGTAAAAAATGAAAATTCTGTCAATGGTGGGAAAAAGAGTTAAATAAAAGACCATTTCTTCTCAATTCGAGCCTCCTCTTAGCTCTTCTGTATACCCGAATAGACCTACTCTACTTCACATCAGCAATCAGCAGCTTGTGAAAAATTCAAAGAGAGCCAAGGCCATGTCTGTAATAATTTACAACTCGGTGTCCAGACACAATGTCAATTTACCCAGCCGTCTTGCTAACACTGAACGAGACTGAATAATATTGTTGGACATTCTAAAAATATTCAGTCCTGAAACAACACAAGAAGCTTGACCATTACACCCGAAACGGTGCTTCAGCAAACAGGAATGTTTACAGAAAGCATATCTTTTCTACCCACAAAATAACTCTCCCACCCCGTCCCTCAAGGGATGCGTGTATCTCTCTCATTATCCTCTGCTGGCTAGTGTTCCTTTACCCAGACCACGTTTGTGGTGACACAATCCAATTTAGAGAGGAAAAAAGATCACAGTTCATGCTAAAAGTGCAGTTTTACCGTGAGCAAATATTACCCGTGTTCAGTAACTCACGTGATTTTGTTGTGCGAATAACTTAATTACCGTAGCTAGTTTTTCAATGAGGTGGAGTCGAGCCTGCGGGTTACGCTTTGATGTCTTTGCCATTAGTAGCTTGTATTGATTCAGATGGCTTCCCTAATGGCCCTGCTTTTCCCATAAATGCATTTTATGTGTGGGATGGAAAGGGCTGGACGTGAGATTTATTCCAGTTTGCTAGTTTGTGAAGCAAGCATAACTACTGTTGCTTCTTAGGGTTAGGGATTTGGACAAGCTTATACAGAAACATTGTAAACACAGTTTAGAACACCATAGCAACTTTTCCACAAATTTATTAGAAATTAGATGCACATATTTCCCAGTGTAGATCATAATGCAGTGTTTCCACACTGTGCTACCAAAGCTAATGAAGTATGAAGCTGTGAAGTATGTTTTTCTTTTGTTTCCTCAACATGATCGTCCCTTAAGCAATTGGGAATGTTTCGTGCAAACCTTGCATGAGCGTGTTTTTCCTCTATACTAAGAGTCTTTGTGCCTTTTATAGCACCAGCAAAAACACTGATAAGGGACCTGAACAATGCACATTTGATGCTGTACAGTACAGATCTCTCATTTTTTTGGATAATTTTCAGAAGCATGAAAGTACTGAGTGAAATCCTGTTTTTCACCGTCTCCATGCATGCATGACCATCTTCCAGATGCTTTTAGTGTAAGTTATAACCAGGGATGTTACCCAAGCCTCAGATGACCTGGTGCTCCTGATATCTAAAAATCCCATATCATAATTCCATGTCTCAGTATAGCTCATATCATTTGATCTTCAAAGAATTTAATGAGAAATGGACGAGTTCAAACTGAAATCTGACTTTTCATTGCAGGCTTTGCAATGACAAGCAGGAGACTTCAACGAACATATCCATATGTTCTCCATTCAGTCCACTGCTGTTTAGGAGAGACAACCAAGATTAGGGCTGCACTTTTAATTGCATTCAATTGTGATCACAAGTTCTGCTTCTCTCGATTAATTAAGCATTATTATTTGTGAAATTGGCCTTCTGGTTATTTATCCTGATTTTTTTCCTTTAATAATTTCATTATCTTGCATTGGTTAGCATAATTTGGAATTATTATTGCAACTAATATTAGGAATTTCACTGCTTTAGCTTTTGAGAGAAGCTTCTTAAGGTTTTATAAGTTCTCAGAGAGTATGTTACTGTATATGATAAATATAATAAATCAGGAAAATGAGGTCAAATAAAACGTGTATGAGTTGATTTTCTCCTGCTTTTGCTTACATGAAAGTTCAGTAATTCTGATGAAATGTTAAAAAGCCATGAAAACAATTATGACTAATAATCACAATTATATTTCAAAGAGAGCCAAGGCCATGTCTGTAATAATTTACAACTCGGTGTCCAGACACAATGTCAATTTACCCAGCCGTCTTGCTAACACTGAACGAGACTGAATAATATTGTTGGACATTCTAAAAATATTCAGTCCTGAAACAACACAAGAAGCTTGACCATTACACCCGAAACGGTGCTTCAGCAAACAGGAATGTTTACAGAAAGCATATCTTTTCTACCCACAAAATAACTCTCCCACCCCGTCCCTCAAGGGATGCGTGTATCTCTCTCATTATCCTCTGCTGGCTAGTGTTCCTTTACCCAGACCACGTTTGTGGTGACACAATCCAATTTAGAGAGGAAAAAAGATCACAGTTCATGCTAAAAGTGCAGTTTTACCGTGAGCAAATATTACCCGTGTTCAGTAACTCACGTGATTTTGTTGTGCGAATAACTTAATTACCGTAGCTAGTTTTTCAATGAGGTGGAGTCGAGCCTGCGGGTTACGCTTTGATGTCTTTGCCATTAGTAGCTTGTATTGATTCAGATGGCTTCCCTAATGGCCCTGCTTTTCCCATAAATGCATTTTATGTGTGGGATGGAAAGGGCTGGACGTGAGATTTATTCCAGTTTGCTAGTTTGTGAAGCAAGCATAACTACTGTTGCTTCTTAGGGTTAGGGATTTGGACAAGCTTATACAGAAACATTGTAAACACAGTTTAGAACACCATAGCAACTTTTCCACAAATTTATTAGAAATTAGATGCACATATTTCCCAGTGTAGATCATAATGCAGTGTTTCCACACTGTGCTACCAAAGCTAATGAAGTATGAAGCTGTGAAGTATGTTTTTCTTTTGTTTCCTCAACATGATCGTCCCTTAAGCAATTGGGAATGTTTCGTGCAAACCTTGCATGAGCGTGTTTTTCCTCTATACTAAGAGTCTTTGTGCCTTTTATAGCACCAGCAAAAACACTGATAAGGGACCTGAACAATGCACATTTGATGCTGTACAGTACAGATCTCTCATTTTTTTGGATAATTTTCAGAAGCATGAAAGTACTGAGTGAAATCCTGTTTTTCACCGTCTCCATGCATGCATGACCATCTTCCAGATGCTTTTAGTGTAAGTTATAACCAGGGATGTTACCCAAGCCTCAGATGACCTGGTGCTCCTGATATCTAAAAATCCCATATCATAATTCCATGTCTCAGTATAGCTCATATCATTTGATCTTCAAAGAATTTAATGAGAAATGGACGAGTTCAAACTGAAATCTGACTTTTCATTGCAGGCTTTGCAATGACAAGCAGGAGACTTCAACGAACATCTCCATATGTTCTCCATTCAGTCCACTGCTGTTTAGGAGAGACAACCAAGATTAGGGCTGCACTTTTAATTGCATTCAATTGTGATCACAAGTTCTGCTTCTCTCGATTAATTAAGCATTATTATTTGTGAAATTGGCCTTCTGGTTATTTATCCTGATTTTTTTCCTTTAATAATTTCATTATCTTGCATTGGTTAGCATAATTTGGAATTATTATTGCAACTAATATTAGGAATTTCACTGCTTTAGCTTTTGAGAGAAGCTTCTTAAGGTTTTATAAGTTCTCAGAGAGTATGTTACTGTATATGATAAATATAATAAATCAGGAAAATGAGGTCAAATAAAACGTGTATGAGTTGATTTTCTCTTGCTTTTGCTTACATGAAAGTTCAGTAATTCTGATGAAATGTTAAAAAGCCATGAAAACAATTATGACTAATAATCACAATTATATATATTTTTTAAATAATCGTAATTATCGGTTTAACCATTATTGTGCAGCCCTAACCAAGATGTTAAAAAGATCTCCTGTGACAGGTTTTATTCCATCAGTTACTAGTTCTACTTCAGTCGTAATGCCAACATTTGGTTTTACGTGATGCTTCTAAATGATTAATTTTAATATATTGTAATAGGAAAGAAAAATAACAAATTGTATCTCATTAATATCTCTTTCTTAGACAATGAAGAGAAGATTAAATTAGCCACAGTGGGTCTCATTTGATAAGCATTTGTATGTACAAATTAGTGTGTAAAATGTTTTTACAAATGCAAAAATCACAAACTCTGGGTGGCCTTATAATCATGTTGATGAAATTTTATACATACCTATGTCATCTTACATATATTTCATTATACAGTAAAAGTCAAGAGTAAGCTGTGTTGTAGCTTGAGCTGCGAGATTTGCGTATATAACAAATGCAGATTTTGCTGCATGGACTCTCAGGCAAAAGCCTGACTTTAGAGAGAGTTGTATGTTTGCTGAGTGTTGAAAGATTGCCTAGAAAGCCCTTATATGTAGATGGTTTGGGTGTGTTTTATGCAAATGACTAACCTCAAACACACAGTCACTCATTTGAGAAACTCCAGATTCATTAACATTAGAATAATAGCAAATTCATGTGTTATGAATTAGGTTGTAAATATTCGTGAGAAACATACAAATATGAAAAAATCCACTCAATTATTAGTGGAAGTGGATAAGACCCACTTTTTCTTTCAGCACCCAACAATGTTTTTGTAACAGGGCTGACGAGACGTGAGACGTGCGGATCCATGTGCGAGCTTTATTTTGAACAGAAGAGGTCAGAAACACAGGCAGGGTCGAACAATGGCAAACAGGTATAATGAGGGCAAGACAGAAGAATAATCCTAGGGCTAGCGAAGGTCATCGAACGGCAAACAGAATCAAAAAGGGACAAGACTAAAGGGATGAATCCAGGAAGACAGGCAAAGATCAGAACCGAGAAAACTGACTAGGCAAGGCAAAACAAGGAAACAAAACTAGCAGGCTAAGTAATACTCGGCAGTGAATTGTAGTTTGAGTGAGTGATATGTAGTGAGTGAGTGATGTGAAACAGCTGTGTGCAATCGGTGAAAACAGCTGTGTGCAATCCGTGCTGAGTGCAATCAGTGCAATGAATGATGGGATATGTAGTCCGGGGTGATGTGCAACAGTGTGTAGTGCGAGAGTCAATGAAATTGGAAAGGGTGACCTCTGATGGCTAGCAGATGGAAGTTCATGGACCGGATTCGTGACAGATTTACACTCTCCTCAAATTTGCCAAGAAACCAAAGTTTACAATCAAAAGTCAGAGATCTGAAATTAAACTCAATAATTTCTCATCAAAATGTCCGAACCCAAATGATTTGAGCTGTAATGTTCACATTAATTTGATCACTTTTGAACTCTTATTGTATGTCAACTGTTGTCTCATTTGTGTCTTTATGGGCCATTCTACAGAACTGGTGCAAACTGCTGTCCCACAACGAAAAAGACACATTTAAAAAGCATTCAAGAATTCAAATGTTAGATGTTTCCTAAGATCCTTCTATTATCTATTGAAACCCTAATATTTAAAATATCAGTAAGCTTAATGGGCCTATATATAAAATTATCATTTTATTGGGTACTTACAATTGGAAGGTGGCTGTCCTGAACCCTAACCCATATATTTCAACTTATGAAATCAATATTGAAACGTTCAAAAAAATATTTATTTGATATTTTCTTTGTAAATCAAGAAACTTTATGTAAAAAATGTATCCCGCATTTTCATGTCACTACCGAAACAGTGTATGTTTCAGTCTATTGACTGAGACTGATTTTAACTAAACCCATAAATTTATGATCAGGAAATATTCCTGTGTCCCCCTCTCTCATAGCTACAAGGTGTGATTAGATACTGTAGGTCCCGTCATTTTGAGGTAAATGTGTTCAAAAGTCTGAAAATCTGTGTGTAACTTTAAGGAACGTCACTACCGAACGCCTTTTTTCTGCATAACTAAGATGTTATGATAGTGTTTGGTCCGATGCAAATTCAAACTAATTAATCCTTAACTTTAAAAACTGTATGATCAACTTTATGCCTTTTACAAAGAAAACTGGATTCAAAATACAACAAATCTTATAAATCTTAACTACACCCCTACATTTATGATCAGGAAATATTCCTTTGTCCCTCTCTCGCTACATGGTGAGTAGATAGGTCCCATCATTTTGAGGTAAATGTGTTCAAAAGTCTGAAAATCTGTGTGTAACTTTAAGGAACGTCACTACCGAACGCCTTTTTTCTGCATAACTAAGATGTTATGATAGTGTTTGGTCCGATGCAAATTCAAACTAATTAATCCTTAACTTTAAAAACTGTATGATCAACTTTATGCCTTTTACAAAGAAAACTGGATTCAAAATACAACAAATCTTATAAATCACACTTTAAATATTGTTAAAATTGTAATTAATATTGATTTACCTTTAATAAAATAGCAAAAAATATATTTACAAGGTAGATGTAAACAAAATCTTAATAGGTCAATATAACCCTTCACATTAAATTATATATTACTGTGTTTCGGTAGTGACAAATTTGGGGAGAGGAAAAATATTCCAAAACTTTCTGAAAATACAATATGAGAATTAACCTCACAATAACTAGAAATGTGTACCTTGGATATTATACAATTTGCATATGTAACGGAGGCCAGCGAGTAGGTTCTGTGCAGGTAAACCTCAGTCTTTAGCCTCCTTGTTAGTGCGTCCACCTCCCATGCCGAGACCGGACCCACTCGGAACAAGAACGAGGTGTGGAGGTGAGGACCCGGGAGAGAGGGGTTACACTGGTGCCGTGACCCGGATGGGAGTGAGGTTTAGAGGGGTGAGTGTACCGGAGGCCAGCGAGTAGGTGCTCTGCAGGTAAACCTCACTCCCCTGATCTCAAGAGACGCACTAGCGACTGACGCTAGAGGCTGCAGTCTTTAGCCTCCTTGTTAGTGCGTCCGCCTCCCATGCCGGAGACCGGACCCACTCGGAACAAGAACGAGGTGTGGGGGTGAGGACCCGGGAGAGAGGAGTTACACTGGTGCCGTGACCCGGATGGGAGTGAGGTTTAGAGGGGTGAGTGTACCGGAGGCCAGTGAGTAGGTGCTCTGCAGGTAAATCTCACTCCCCTGATCTCAAGAGACGCACTAGCGACTGATGCTAGAGGCTGCAGTCTTTAGCCTCCTTGTTAGTGCGTCCGCCTCCCATGCCGGAGACCGGGTTCGAGACCCACTCGGAACAAGAACGAGGTGTAGCAGTGAGGACCCGGGAGAGAGGGGTTACACATACATACAAAATTTTGGGGAAAATTTACTTTGTTCAAGATGTTTCCAACTCTGACTTTGCACCAATTCTGTAGAATGGCCCATATACAAGATCTTTGACAGTATCTGAAGTCAAAAGTTGATACAAACATAACTGAGAACGCCACGTCTCATGAACCACTGAGCAATAAAATGTTCCTTTCCTCTGGAGATTTGACAGGCTTTTGAATGTCTGCATTCGTAGTCTTGGTGTCTTCCTTCACACTTGTGTCTTTGTATGTTTGTGTGTTTATCTTTGTAGTATTTGTCCTTGAGCTTTAGATTTCTTTGAAATTGTTGTGGGTGTTTGGAGAAATGGTTTCTTTTCTTCACTGTTCTCAATGTCTTCTCATCATGGCAGGCATAGCACGCACTGAGAAGGACAAGGGCACGCTGTATGAGCTGACCTTCCGTGGAGAGCAGAAGCAGGAGTTTCGCAGGTTGCGTCTCTTCCGCCCCTTTGGCCCCCTCATGAAAGTGAAAAGTGAGCTGGTGGAGACGGCCAACATGCCCATTAACATTGTGCTGCCTCTGTCCCAGAGAGCCGACAAATTCAAACAGTTCATGCACAACTTCAGGTGACTCCACTGTCATTCTCTCCTTCTCTGTTATTATCTGTTGTTTATCATTCTCCGCACCCGTATTTTCTTTCTTTTTCACAATTCTTGCAGTCTATCTTCCCGGCACTTTCTATAAATAAGGCACACTTTGGTATCCAGTAGTTTTAAAACATTCAAGGCACAGATTGCACATTGTGAGAAGAACCAATAGATATGTTTCATAAGCTATTACATGTTATTTTTGACTACTGTTATTGTCTGGTATTGAGTTTTACATTAAGTTCAGAGTTTGCCACAAACACAGCGTTTAGTTTTTTCATGTGCTTTTGTAGCTCAGTCATAATAGAAATGGTCCAAGTTATGAAATATGTTATGAAAATATTAGTATTGGGTATTATAATATATTGGATATTACAGTATTTGCCCATCAAAAGCCTGCATTTATTTGATCAAAAAAATACAGTAAAAACAATAATATTGTGAAATATTATGTAATTTAAAATGACTGTTCTCTTTTAATATATTTCAAAATGTAATTTATTCCTGCGATGATAAAGCAGCTATTATTCTAGTCATCAGTGTCAATTCAAATCATATAGCAATTGTCGTCTTTGTTTGTTGAATTTATATTTAGTTCATTTTCATACAGAGTTTGTATTTTGCATGAATACCTGTTACCACATGATGTACCTCATTACAAAAATAGTAAAACATTTAAAACACTCTAAAAGTAACATTTTGAATTCTTTCAAAGAAAATAATTTGATTCCATTTTCTTAAATTTTACACAAACACCATAGTGTTAAAAATGACAGCATTTTGTGGACACTGTGACACACATTTTTCACTTTTTTTTTTTACTGTCACTTTTGGTCAATTTAATGTTTCTTTGCCAAATAGAAGTATGAATAAATTTTTTTAAATCTTACTGTCCCCAAACTTTTGAACAGTAGTGTATTTATACGATAATTTATATTTTTATAAATTTATATTATAATATACCCATTCAGAGGCGTGATACAGTATAGCAAAAAACTATGAGCTCAAGAGACAGTGGGAAGTGGTGCTTATGTGGGAAAATTAGGTTTAAATCATGCCCCGTGACATTTTTCATGCTTCTTTTAATAGTTTTGTTATCAATAAAATGCCAAAACGATCTAAAACTCATTGAAAAACGTCTTTCTAAACTTATATTATCAATAAACTGGCAGGAAGATGTCTCTTTCCCATTCAAGTTTGTCATTCTCTCATGGATTAAACCAAACCTGACCCGCTAGGCTGCCACTGACCAGCAAAATTCACCATGTCAGTCTCAGCGTCTCTGAAGTCTAACCAGCCGTGTCTTTATTGTGCGTTGGACATAAAAATATACAGATCTTGTTCAGCATCAGCTCAAACATTTGCCACACTTCTATCAGAATGTGGCCGCTTCAGATCAGGAATTTCACACTCGAGCTGCGGTCTTTGTGTTACGCTCGCAGTGATCCGTAGGGTGATCTTATCCTGTCAAAATCTGCCACAGTGTCTTCATCAGTACATGCTTCTCTCAAGGCCAGGACTCAATAGCTCTGTTTTGTTTGATTTTGTTCCACTGTTCGCATTGCAATGCATTCTGGGATTTATAATGGTCATAATTATGCTACCCTGTAGCTTTATGATGCCCACTCTACCCACAATGCTTTGCAGTTTTTTGTTGCAGTGATGCAAACTATTTTGATTCGGCATCACAGTAATAATGTCTTGAATTGGTTTTAATGAGTGCCTTGGAAATCTAAAAGGAAAATATATCTATTTTGCACTATATTTGTTCTCCTTCTCAGACAGTAAAAATAGTTCACAAATGTTTCTTTTGAGTTGATGCAGCTGGAGATTGCTGACCCCTGTGTGTGTTTGTGTGTCTACAGAGAGGTGTGTGTGAACCAGGACGGCCGGGTACACCTTACCGTGGTATACTTTGGAAAGGACCAGATGAATGAGGTCAAAGGAACCTTGGAGAACACATCGAGGTATGGCACATTAATGTGTGTGTGTGTGTGTGTGTGTGTGTGTGTGCGGAAGTGTGTGTACCCACATATAGGAAGAGATAAGGCTGAGGTTATGACTGAGAAAATCACAGTTAAATAAAAAGGAACCAGAGGGGTGTCTTAATTTCCTTCCAGTAATCTCTTTCCCAATGCATTATGGTTTTTTAATCCAAACTGGGGGTCTTCAAACTGATCACACACTCAGCCTCTGCTATCAGAAAGTCTACACAGACAGAAACCAGTTTTAACCAGCATAAATAATTCCTTTAATTTATAGATCAAGCAAACTTAAAATTCCCATCTTCATGAATATATTAAAATGCTGAACGAGTTGTATTAATAAAAGATGATGGTGATATACTGAGTAATAAACAAATGTACAGAGGCAACTTGAATTTCTAATGAGATGCATGCATACATTTGTGAGTGGATAAAATGAATAAAGAGATGTAAAATAAATATATTACGTTAATAAGTAATTAAATAAATGTAAAATAGCAAGTGTATCATCGCTTTTATACAGTCCAATAATTTAATGAATTTTATAAACAAGACATTAATAACTGCTGGTTAAACTAACTGTCCTATATATATAACCTTTATATATATATATATACACACATATATATATATATATATATATATATATACATACATACAACAGTAAAATAATTCTATTCTATTATATAAAAATAATATGAAATATTACTCACAATAACTAATAATACACTAATAATTAGGGATGCACCGATACCACTTTTTCCAGTACTCGCCCGATACCGATACTTTTATTTTTGGTTCTTGCCGATACCGAGTACCGATACCAATATTTTATTGCATTTGTAAATTTTTTAAATATTGGGTACAGAAACCAAAAGAGTATGTATAATGTTAGTTGGTTAACTTCATTTATCAAATAGATACAGTCAAACCAAAATTTATTCAGACACCTTCAACATTTCTCACATTATCACAGTTTATTCGCTATAGTTTAGAAAATGGTAATGAAATATGACAGAAACTCAGAGTTACACTGTGTCAGATCAAATTCATCTTGATAATGTCAGATAACTTTGATAGAAAGGTATGTAATGGAT
>NW_015506007.1:659376-691200 GCF_001515645.1 Sinocyclocheilus grahami | reverse complement strand
TTTTTTTCCCAGACTCGGTCTGAATAATTTTTGGTCCCAAATTTGTGTACATTTTACTGGTAGTCCACTGTATGAAGAATTTTTGGGTATAATATATCACAGTTTACTTTATTTTGCTATCCTCACTTACATAAATGAGCTATAGTGTCCTGCACCCATTAGTAAAAAAATATCAAAAATTATATCTGGTCTCTGAATCATTTTTGGTTTGACTTTATATCCTTCGGTTATTTTCACACTTAATTATGCCCATTAAAATGTATTTTACAAGTTTTTGTTACTTTCACTGTTCATTATTTTGCTCTATAGTACATCATCTTTAATTTAATAACATTAGAGCTGCTCCATTGCAGCGGCTCAGTACTGTAATCACGTGCTTTGCTGTAATAATGCAGGGAACCACTCGTTATAAATCTCCTAACTGTGATATTTTCAGAAATAGAAGTCACGTTTTTTCATCTGAAACGTGCAGCGATTTATATTCCAAAGCCACTCATATAATGCAGAAACACTCAAGCAATCGGTACATCCCTACTAATAATAAATAAAATATATAGAAAGCATAAAATGTGTGTATGTATGTGTGTATGTATATATAATAATATGAATAATAAGAATAAATAAAAATATATAAAAAGTATAAAAATGTGCATATGTATGTATATTTAAAAAACAATAACACATTATATTATATTATATTATATTATATTAATATTTCCTATTTCATTTTAAATTTAAAATAATATGAATTAGTACTTATGATAACTAGTAATTCACAAAAAATAACTTAATAGAAAAAATATATAGAAATATATATATTAGACATTTAAATCTATGCAGACAAATATTGTGTGACTATTCGTCATTATCAGTCCCACTGGCACACAGTAAGCTCAGCTGCGCTCTCATGATTACTGACTGGAGGTCAGTGAATCTGCACTGTTAGACTGCAGTGACTCTGACCTCCAGCCGGTGTGAAAATAACAGGTCACTTCAGATGCGGCTCGGAGGCAGATGAAATCAACGGAGCAGTAGATTGCCTGGAATCCAGCCAGGGTCAGGCTGGAAACCTCCCTGCATTGCAGTGGATAACATATCTCTCAATTCACAGGAAGAAAATGGCTTTTCTCTTTATGCAGAAACATTCGCGTGCGACTGGACACTGAGGTTTTCAGATCTATCTTGCCTGAGCAGGTTTTCCCCTCACAGAGGAACACTTTTGGAGAGGATTTGTTGGAGAAATGGGAAAGCAATCATGGCCTTGTAGCTTTCAGGATAGGGGAGGGCCAATAATCAGCTCAGCTCTTGTTCCTTCTGTGGGAATTCATTGGCTTCTCTGTGGACCAGACATCAAGGGAGCTTAATTCTTTTTGTACTTCAGCCTAAGTGGATTCTCCACAATTTCCTGATTATTCATTCCAGCTCTCTTCTGAATGTCTAGAGCTAATTGTTTGTAATTTCCCAACGGTCCTGAATGCTTGTATCTTCATTTCTTAAAGGAATTTACCTTAAATACAACTTAAGTTCTAAATGATTCCATAATTACCATAAAAGAAAATAATTTTAATCACTCTTTTATTAAATTCAAGAGCTTTAACAAAAACAAAATCTTCCCTTTTCATTGCCCTCCATTGTATGGCACCGTAACCATGGCTGAAGGCCACTGTCAAAGAAACCTGGGCTTCCATACCACCTCAGCAGTGCCACAAACTGATCACCTCCATGCCACGCCGAATTGAGGCAGTAATTAAAGCAAAAGGAGCCCCTACCAAGTATTGAGTACATGTACAGTAAATGAACATACTTTCCAGAAGGCCAACAATTCACTAAAAATGTTTTTTTATTGGTCTTATGAAGTATTCTAATTTGTTGAGAGTGAATTGGTGGGTTTTTGTTAAATGTGAGCCAAAATCATCACAATTAAAAGAACCAAAGACTTAAACTACTTCAGTCTGTGTGCATTGAATTTATCTAATACACAAGTTTCACAATTTGAGTTGAATTACTGAAATGAACTTTTCCATGACATTCTAATTTATTGAGGTGCACCTGTATGCATATGTCTATATATTTTATTTGTTTGTTTTAGTATTTTATTATGTCAAGTTAAATTAAAATTAAATGAGAAATGTTGCCTCGGCAACTGGCTATAATAAAATATTTTCTAAATATATATTCTTGTTTAAGTTAATGTTTTAATAATCAAAATGTTTTTTATGGTTATTTTAAATGTTCCTTTTTTCATTTTAGCTTTAGTTTTAGTTAATTATGATAACCCGGGTGAATATTATATTATATTATATTATATTATATTATATTATATTATGTTATATTATATTATATTATATTATATTATATTATATTATATTATATTATATTATATTATATTATATTATATTATATTATATTATATTATATTATATTATATTATATTATATTATTAATCACCTGGTTCACTGTGTCCTGAATTCATCCATACTGAGTATTTCTAATGATGAGCCGCACTACTAGCCATAGCTGTCCAACATCTGATCAGCATATTCAGTTTGCTAGTTAAAAATTAAATGTCATTTTGTTTGGTCAATCAATCAGTTTCTTGCGAGTAAAAATTAACGTTCTAAAGGGAAAGGCATTTGTAAATGTATTTCTGCAGTAGATTATGCATCATATCATAAACAAGATGAATGATTATGAATCCATGAATCCAACCCACTTGGAATGCCCACAAGTTTTGACACAGTTTTCCACACATCATTTTTGTGATTTATGTCCCTGTATGTGGGCAGAGAAAAATCATTGAGAAGAGGAAAATTGCTCACAGTTGCTATTAACATAATTTTGCACACACTCGCCTGCTGTATCTGACAGTTGCTGAAACTTTATGCTGCATTAGCCGACTATTCATTTGCATAAAGTTGAGCTTGACTTTGTCACATACTGTAGCCAAACGATCTCAACCATCCCACATCAAGAGTCCAAGAGTCACCTTCGCTTTTGTTGCCTCAAATCACTAGCATCAACAACTTCAGTTTGATTTGTCACTGCAAATCACTGTCAGTGTGATTGTCCCTTAATCACTGCAAACTGTATTATTTAATAAGTAGTTATTTCTACTTGAAAATTTGTTTAATTGGTTTGCATGGTTTACTCACTCTCAGGGTATCCAAGATGTAGATGAGTTTATTTCTTCATGGGAACAGATTTGGAGAAATGTAGCATTGGATCACTTGCTCACCAGTGGATCCTCTGCAGTGAATGAGTGCCGTCAGAATGAGAGTCCAAACAGCTGATAAAAAAAAATAATAATAATCCACAAGTAATCCACACAACTCTGTGACTCTAACAACGTTTTGCGAATTGAAAAGCTGCAAGTCTGTAAGAAACAAATCAATCATTAAGACATTTTAACTTTAAACCATTGCTTCTGGCCAAATTACAAGACCATAATCAATAATAATGCTTCCTCCAGCAAAAAAGTCCATCCCCTGTTGTCCTCTCACATCAAAATCCACCCACATATTTGTTTAGAGATGTTTTGGACTGTTTTTCCTTTTAAACAGTGCTTGATCTGTGCATATTTCTCTCCTGATTCAGACGGGACAACTTTTAAACTGGAAAAATATTATAGATTATTATGGACTCGTATTTTGCTGGAAGCTTCAAACTTCAAAATTTGAGGTTAATGATGGATTTTTTTTAATTACAAACATGCCCTTTTTCGCTTTACAAGACATTCGTTGGTAGACTGGAGGGGTGTGGATTTCTTGTGGATTATTGTGATGTTTTATCAGCTGTTTGGACTCTCATTCTGACGGCACCCATTCACTGCAGAGGATCCATTGGTGAGCAAGTCATGTAATGCTAAATTTCCAGAGGGTGAGTAAATTTTCTGCAAATGAAAAGTTCATAATTTTATTATATTATAGTCAAAGCTTTACTAGTGACCATTTTTGAAGGCCTCCTAATAAACAGAAACAGACTTGTTAAATTGTTTCGAAGACATAATCCACTATATTTTTCGAGAGTATAATTAATCGTGAGTTATTGACCAATCTCTATAAAGTCCAGACTTTACAGATCTTGGTACACACTGGTACAGCAGGACATTTTTATCTAATTATGCCCATATAGGGTGCTACAACTAAAAAAAAACAAAAAACGTTATTTTCTCTGACTTGAATAAAACCAGTTAATTTGCATTATTATATGGCATACATTTTTAGGTTAATTAACTTAATGCTTTATAGTGAAACGGTATTAGACAACCACTTAATAGCCACAAAATGTTCTTGTCTCCAAGTTTCTAAGTATCTATATCTCTTGATGGACTGAAACTATTGGTGTTTTGATACTGAATGTGGCTGTAATTAACTTTGAGAATATCCACAAATCAATATGTAATTCTAGACATGATTGTATTATCCAGGGCATTAAATGCACATCGTCCCAAGCAAGATCCTGCATGATGACACTGATTGGACCTTCAGTCCAGCTTTTAGCTGATGAAATACAGAGTTCTGGCATGAAATTCTAGATGGCGCAGTCCGATAGGTCAAGCTCAATCTGACCTGGCGACATCATTGTCACATGGCAGCTGATTGGTACTCTCCAGTATCGGTAGCCAATGAGCTTACCGCTAAATATTCAAATACCTGGCTTTTGTTTGCTGTAGCAGTTTGCAGTGCACTTCAGAAACCCTCCACCTTCCCCAGCTCCACCTGTATAGATCTGCTAAGGGGTGTGTGCAGCAGCAGTATTTCTTACATGCTTACAGCAGCATGTTGTGGATGTATTGGCAGTAGAGAGTCTCTGTACTTGCTCTGCAGCAGCAGCAGCGTAGCAGATCTATTCTGCCAAAACCAAATACATTAACATTGTCATGTACATTACCATGCCAATCCCTCCGAGAGTTGTCATGACAGAACTGATATTATGCACAGAACTAAGGGAAGTGCAACTAGCCATGTTAATCCTGTCGTTACATATTTTACCAATTGGATTTCAAAGTATGATTAACTCTTTCAAGTACGCCTGATGATTGTAGTTGTTCTGGGCAATGAAAATGGCATCAAGTTTCATTAACATTCCTGACCTGTAAAGTGTGTCTTGAGGCAGTATTTTAACCTTAAAGAGAGCAGTAGCCTTTGCTAATTAAAATTATAATATAACCAAAACATCCTGAAATAACCTTTAATTTTAGAAAGAGTTATACAATTGTATTGCAATTTACACAACACGAAGCATTCATTTTTCTAAAACCTTATGTTTTATGTTATGTATTTTTTAGTTTATTTTGATCTCCCTGTTCTTGGGTTAACACATGTCTTGTGAATGATTTTCCCAGTAGTCTGATAAGTTTCATTAACATTCCTGACCTGTAAAGTGTGTCTTGAGGCAGTATTTTAACCTTAAAGAGAGCAGTATCCTTTGCTAATTAAAATGATAATATAACCAAAACATCCTGAAATAACCTTTCATTTTAGAAAGAGTTATAAAATTGTATTGCAATTTACACAACATGAAGCATTCATTTTTCTAAAACCTTATGTTCTATGTTATGTATTTTTTAGTTTATTTTGATCTCCCTGTTCTTGGGTTAACACATGTCTTGTGAATGATTTTCCCAGTAGTCTGATAAAGCAAGTGCTTCCCGTTTCAATTCCTTAAAAACTATTCCAACCTCAAGAGTCCAGTCATTAACAGCTCTTTTAACAAATTTTAGCAAATTGTTTAAAGCTGCGAAATCTCCAAAAAGAATCTCAGCTCTTGAATTGTTTTAGGATTTACATGTATTCTAACATCTCACAGCTGCTAGATATTACAGTATACTGTACATTTACTCTAATGATGTTGAATCAAAATCTTTCAAAATGCTATAAAAACTAGTTTAGCCTTTTCTTTAAAGTATTCTAAAATGATATTGATAGCCTTTTTTGTGATGTAATGTTAGCTTTCTGCACTGTGGCATTAATCAACTATAATCAACTATCAAGAATTACTACTTCTGCTTATATGATCTTAAAACACTTTTTATAGTTGTCATGTTCTCAGAAGTTAACAGAGGACACAGGAGATGAAGTGGCGATAAAAATGTGCAGGGTTATTGAATAATCTATATTGCATATGTTTTAATGCTCAGACTTTGTCCTGTACTTTGTTTGACCAGCACAAATTCAACAAGTCTTATTATACCAAACCAAAAGCAATGGAAAATTATTGCTTCACATTGTCCTGTGACGTAAAAAACGTTGAAATGGAATTGAAACTTATGAAGACAAATAAACCACACAATTGTTAGATTAAACAACAATAGCAAGCATCGCAATAGCAAGGAAATAGTAAGTAATATAAAATATGAAAATAGAATAAAAATGGCTTGAATAAATTATTAAATGACAAACTATATAAATGAATAACTAACACAACAAAAAATGTTATGTTTGTTCTCTTGAAGCTACACACAAATTGCTAATAAAGGAGTAGTTCACCCAAAAATGAAACTTAGCTGAACATTTTCTCACCCTCAGGCCATTCCAGATGTAGATGAGTTTTTTTCTTCATCAGAACAGATTTGGATAAGTTTAGCATAATATCACTTGCTCACAAATAGATCCACTGCAGTGAATGGGTGCCGTCAGAATGAGAGTCCAAACAAATGGATGGATTATGGACTGGGTATTTTAGCCAGAAGAAACGGTTTAAAGTAAAAACAGCTTTATGAATTTGTTTCTTACAAACATAGTTTTTCACTTCACAAGACATTAATTGATGGACTGGAGTGTTATGGATTGCTTGTGGATTATTGTGATGTTTTTATCAGCTGTTTGGACTCTCATTCACTGCAGAGGATCCATTGCTGAGCAAGTGATGAGATGCTACATTTCTCCAAATCTGTTCCCATGAAGAATTTTCAGTTTTGTGTGGACTATATAAATATTCCTTTAAGAATCCTTAGCTCCTTCACTGCAAGACCATCAACATCAATCCTCACAGAGTAAAGTAGGTAGATATGATATCCGTATCTGCCGGGCAAAGTGAATCGATGCACATGAATAATTTGTGTTCATTTGAGAAGGGGAAGAGAGGAGAGTGTAAGTAACACTGCATTATATAAACCTGGCTGACGTGAATATTGATGATGACACTATGCATAAATTTAGCAGTCTAAGTACTCATTATGAAATATCCACCATTAAACAACACATTGAATTGATCAGACATGCCAGTAACTGTGTGTGGATTAATTTAGGAATAGTTTGGGGGGAAAATTGTCTCCAGAATTTAGCATAATATAACAAAACCCATCTATGGGGTCATATGGGGACATATATATATATATATATATATATATATATATATATATATATATACTGTATATATACTGCATATAATATAGTCAAAGTATGCATGACATTTCTCTGTGTGGTTTTGCATGCTGAAGTGAAATGGAAATATGCAATGACTCGACTGATGGAATGAAAAGTATCCTAGATAGTTGCCAGCCTTTGAAAACAAGTCAGTATCATAGAAAGAAATATTTGGAGTGTTCTTCTGGCTGATGGCAAACTGAATATCACATGCAGGCACGCTGAAACGCCTTAGGCTCTATTCCAAATCCGTTCCGCTAATGTGACTTAAATCAAATCTTGTTTGCCTACTATTTGTAACTGCCCTAAATCTGCACAGAGGAGTGGCTATTGAACATTTTTTGGCTGGGTATGTTAACAATGTCTGCTTTTGTATGTATTTATTCAATGTAAAACAACTCCCATGGGTTGGAGCAATGTTTACGTGGGTTATGAATCTCGGTCAGAGAAAGTAGGTGCTTTTTTATTTCTGTCAGACATGCTGACCTATATTTTGTATTGGGCCAATAAGAGCAGCAGGACAGCCGCATGTGACAGGTGCTTTTACAAGCATTTTTCTAGTGTTTTCTGGATGCTTTTGGCTCCAGTATTTCATTTTACTACCATTTTGTCTATATGTTTGTCTACATATAAACACACACAACATATTTGTCTATATATAAACACACACAACAACAACCTTGATTTATGGAACATCTCTCAGTTGTAAACTAGAGTGTTTGATAGTGTAGGTGCTGCATTGTTCATGATTTAATAATATGAAGGAAGTAGCTCTTCCTGTTCCTGCTAAAACAGCTGTATGGCTTTAATAGCAGGTATTATCTGCACTGTGTGTGGTGGCATTGTGCATTTATATGTCAGCTTGGCTCCAGCCCAGCACATTACACTTTAATCATCTTTTTGTGTGTGTGTGTGTGTGTGTGTGGCTGATTGTATTCATAGTCACATACACATCTGAGGATGCCTGCTATTCTCTCTATCCGTGAGAAATGATGCGGGTCACGCTGTAGAATCAGCACCCGCCATCAATCACAGCACATCTTACTCTGGTGTCATAATCGACTCGTTTTTCCATAAAACGGTACACTTGTATATTTAGTGCTGCTCGGTTTTGGTGGCAATGTACTCTTCTAAGAAAAGTCAGTAAAAATACGGCCCAGTGTTCTGTTAATATGAAGGCATTTTCTGTATTGTTTTTTTACAGGTGTTCTATCAGTTTTTTTGAATTACACATTGCATTATGCATAACCATTTTTCATTTAATTTACTATTTAATGTTTTTTCTGCATTATGATAGCAGTTATATCACACAGACGTGGTTGACGAGTAATTGTCCTGTTCTTGATGGTTATCGATGAGAGAACTTTGTGTGATTTTCATGTGTCTGCTTTCAGGGAGCTGAACTTCCGTAACTTCACTCTGATTCAGCTGAATGAGGAGTTTTCTCGGGGTCGAGGGCTGGATGTGGGCGCTCGTGCTTGGAAGGGAGGCAACGTGCTGCTCTTCTTCTGTGACGTGGACATCTTCTTCACAGCCGACTTCCTGAACACATGCCGTCTGAATACCCAGCCTGGTGAGAGAAGAGAGGAATATCTATATATATACAGTATACAGAGCTGACCCAATTTGCCAATTTGGACACTTAAAAATGGCCTTGCATTAGAAACAAAATATTGAACAAATTGGCATCTGACTCAAGTGCAGCTAGAGCTTTTCTCAGAAATAACTTCCTTTTTCCAACCACTTCTGCATTGACTTTTAATCAGCTGTTGTCATGGTATTTAGTTGATGTGGGAATCACTTCTCCAAGTGTGGCTAATAAACTAACCACAGGTGTAGAGATTCACACACAATTATCAACATGATCAGCAACAATTGACAAGCATGTTGTTTAGTGCTCAAATACTCTATTCTATATTCTTATTGTGAAATGTTTGGTTTGAATAGTGCACCTGTGCTAGCATTATTTAAAATAAATGAGTCTTGTCATATAAATGATTAAGTGTGGCTTAAATGTATATGTGTTCATATAGGCTACTATTCAAAAGTTGGGGTTCATTAAGAATTTTTTTTAAAGAAATTAATACTTTTATTCAGCAAGAGCGCATTAAATTGATCAAAAGTGACATTAAGGACATGTATAATTATGTATCATTTAAAATTAGAATGGTTTCTGAAGGATCATGTGACACTGTAGACTGGAGTAATGATGCTGAAAATTCAGCTTTACATCACAGTAATAAATTACATTTTAAAACTAGGGCTGTCAAGTGATTACAATTTTTAATCAACATGGTTTTCTGGTTAATTAATAGAATTAGTCACAAATTAATCACACTTAAATTTGGGCTAAGAAATTACCTCTCCAGAATATAATTTAAAGTCATTGTCGTGTTAAATGAGAAAAGCATTGAATAGACATTATAAAAAGCAGCTTTAGAAAGAAATATTTCTTATTTATTTAGAATTTATAACAAGCTGCAGTGTTTTCTAAAGTGGCATTTATGTATATTTACACAGACTGTAAAGAGAAGCCATTTAATATGCATTTAATGGGTTTTAAATGGACATTATTGGGTTGAATATAAAAAATGAATATTGAAACATGAAATAATTTTTTTAAAATTAATGAATTAATGCTCTAATTATGTAACCAAAACTGCAGGGCACATTAAATGCGTTAATCGTTTTAATGTGTATTTTTTCCATAATTAGTCTCACAAAATTAATTTGACAGCTCTATTCAAAAATGTAAATAGTTATTTTAAATTGTAATAATATTTCACAATATTACTGTATTTACTGTATTTTCGATCAAATAAATACAGCCTTGGTGAACATAAAAGACCACCCCAAACTTTTGAATAACCATCTAATGATAAGTGCTTAAATGAGGAATATATGCTGTGTTCATATCATAACCAACTGTGTGATCTGACTCTGTCTTAGGAAAGAAAGTGTTTTACCCTGTTCTCTTCAGCCAGTACAACCCAGCTGTAATCTACGGCAGTCATGATCACATCCCCCCTGTGGAACAGCAGCTGGTAATGCAACTCATTTTCATGAGGAGATTAAAATACTTCATCAAGTTTGATGTGATTAATTGATGCATTGTGATGGAACACAATCATCACGCTCACTCAGCATTGATATTCTGAGCGTGTAGATAATAAAGAGCTTGATTAAATGTACTGATAATGCGGAAAGCTGACATGAGACCAGGGGCCAAAAGGACATTTGCCACACCTGCTAATGCTGATTGAATTGAGAAAATCTATTAGCCTAAAATTTCTTACTGGCCATGACTATATTTTGAAGGGGTCATGTGATGTTGCTAAAAATAACATTATTTGGTGTATTTGGTGTAATGCAATGTGTTTATGCGGTTTAAGGTTAAAAAAACACGTTATTTTCCATATAATGTACATTATTGTTTTTCCTCTATGTTATGTAGCGTTATGTAAATCTTCCCACATAGTGACGTAGACGTGGGGGCGTGTTAGAACGAGCCGTTTTAGGTAGGCGTGGCTGACTCTTAACTTTTATAAAGAATATCTCTTTGGATTTGAGACTTTAGTCTTTGCAACTTTACAGATCTTCTTTATGCACCAAGAGCTTGTAACACTCCAAAGAGAAAGGAAAAATTGAAATCGCATCATATGACCCCTTTAAGCAATATTTATTTGAAAAATTAACAAAGTTTTTCCAGTTGTGTTAGTTTTTATCCTTTCTGATAATGAAAGTGTTTTCATTTATTTGTAATGATAGTAACATAGTGTTTTTATCACATCTGCATCATTCTTTCAGTTTGTTATGTAGTTACTGGCAGCTGGCAGTTTTATTTACTCGCCAAAAGCAATTTCACACACATTTGGTGCTTGGCAAGTGTTCATTTTGGACTGGGAATGAGACCGCAGACAGTAGCAGACGAATTAACAAAGTTTTTCCAGTTGTGTTAGTTTTTATCCTTTCTGATAATGAAAGTGTTTTCATTTATTTGTATTTTTGGTTTTCATTAATGATAGTAACATAGTGTTTTTATCACATCTGCATCATTCTTTCAGTTTGTTATGTAGTTACTGGCAGCTGGCAGTTTTATTTACTCGCCAAAAGCAATTTCACACACATTTGGTGCTTGGCAAGTGTTCATTTTGGACTGGGAATGAGACCGCAGACAGTAGCAGACAACTATAAAAGAGTATTTTTGTGTTCATGCTCATCAGAATTCATTCTTTTACAGATCATTAAGAAAGACACTGGCTTTTGGAGGGACTTTGGCTTTGGAATGACCTGCCAATACAGATCCGATTTCATCAATATAGGTAACCGCCCTCTGAAGCAGCTGTTGACTGACATGAATTAAATTCATTTATACGGTATTCATTTATACGGCTGGTCAAATGAATGTAAATAAGAGCAGCTGATGGTAGCACAGGTAGTTTAGAAATAAAGGACAAAGTTGTTAATGTATATAGAATTTGATCTATAGCCAAATGTAGATATCCAGCCTGAGGTCATTTTGAATGTAAAAAGCACTTGAAACACTTACGCAGAGGTAGTAGAAGTAATATAGCATGAGTCAGCTAATGAGAACACAACAGGTCCCACCTGTGGGAATCAAGCGGTTCCCATGACTTAACCGTTCTCCTGTCTAGACATGTGTAACATCACGTGATACAACAATAAGAGCTGATATAGATACTGATGTTTGGTAGAGTATATGCACTTCAGGAAACACATGAACATAGATATCTCAGCAGACTGAAGCCAAAAATCCATACGCTCCATTAAGGAAGTCAATACTTAATTTATACGCACAATTAAACAAATACATAAGCTACATCATGTTATACACTGCTGTTTGGCATCAGTAAGATTTTTTTATGTTTTCAAAGAGGTCTCTTATGCTCACTGAGGCTGCATTTATTTGATCAAAAATACAATACAATTTTAAATAACTTCTATTTTTAATATGTTTTACAATGCAACTTGTTCATAGTTCTTTTTCAGCATTTTTTAGTCTTCAGTGTCACGTGATCCTTCAGAAATCATTCTGATATGCTGATTTGCTGCTCAAGAAACATTTATTATTATTATCAATGTTGAAAACAGTTGTGCTGCTCCATATTTTTCAGGATTTTACTCTTTACTATCACTTTTGATCAATTTAATGAATCCTTGCTAAATAAAACTATGAATTAATTTATTTAATAAAAACCATCTTACTGACCTAAACATTTTTTATTAGTAGTGTAAATAGGAAATACAAAATGAACAAATATCCAAATTCCTGAACAAATCTACAGGAACAGCTGTTTGTCCTGAGGGAAGTTCAAGCTTCCCTTTAACAACAACAGGAGATGTGTGTAAACAAAGTGTTTATTCAAAATGTTCTTTCTGCGGATACATTATTATTGTTGCAGCTGGCCACATTAACAACACAGTGGTCAAATTTGAAATGTGCTGTTGTTGCCTTAAATAAATAGGAGCTATTTTTGCATGATCTGGTGCTAGATCCACAAAACATTCTCACCCCAAAGAATTAGAAATCTGTCATCATTTACTTCAGTTCTTTCTTTTCCGGAAAACAAAAGAAGATATTTTGAAGAAATGGAGCGTAGCAATAGTTCTGGCAGGCCATGCTAGTCAAGCTCGCATCAGCTGACACTCAGCTGATCCACGTCTACCTACAGGATCACGACACCATTCATAATTCCCTTCATACGGTCCCGTCAGTCATTATTCAGCAGCTATTGCTTCGCTCAGGAACTAATCACCCCGACATGTTTATATTTATATTCATATAATTTATATTATATATAAATATCTTAAATATATAAACAACATATTTCTCTTAAATATGTATGTGCATGTGTGTGTATTTATATATACAGTACATAATAAATATATACAGTACACACATATATTACATAAAAACCTCAACTATTTTGGATGAGATGTATCATGATTAATCATTTGACCGCACTATTAAACATGAAGCCCAGTATTATGTTAATGAGAAAAGTTTTGAAGAATTGAATCTTTTTATTGAATCACAGCACAGAACCAGTTTGAATGATTTGTTCATGAATCAGACTGATCTGTGATTTTGACTCTGAATTATTTAATTTTTTTTCAGTTTTATTGGTTTAGAAGTTCTGGAATATAGTATAAAAATAAGTACACTGCCATCCAAATGTTTTTGAAATAATTCTGACTTTTTTAAATGCTTTCCAAAGAAGCCTCTTGTGCTTACCAAGTCTCCATTTATTTGATTAAAAAATACATAATGACATAATGTTACAAAATATTTATATTTCAAATAAATGCTGCACATTGAACTTTTTATTCATCAAAAAGTCCTGAAAAAATGTATCAGGGCGTCCACAAAAATATTAAGCAGCACAAACGGCTTCAGCATTGATACTAATAAGAATCATTATTAATAATTGAGCACCAATAATAATTGACAATAACTGAGAACCAAATCAGCATATTATATTGATTTCAGAAGGATCATGTGACACTGAAAACTGGAGTCATGATGCTGAAAATTCAACTTAGTGTCAAATACATTTTAAAACATTAAAATTGAAAACAGTTATTCTGAATTGTAATAATATATCACATTTTTACTCTTTTTACTGTATCTTTGATCAAACAAATTCAGCCTCCGTGAGCATAAGAGAATTCTTAAAAAAAAAAAATCATAATTATTCCCAAATGTTTGATTGTAATCGCATGGAAAAGAGCATCCTGTGCATTCTTCAGAAGTTCTCCTTTAATGTTTCACAGAGGAAAGAAAGTCATTTGGTTTGGCATGACACTAGAGCGAGTAAATGATGACAGAGTTCATTTATGTTATGCATGAGAGGGGAGGTGAAGAAATTATACAGTACTGCCTTCAGTGAAGAGCCGGTTTTAGTCAAACTGAAGCACGCACAAATGCAAACCCAAACACTGAGATAACCAAGAGACGCCACAGGAGCAGAGCAGCAGACAGACATTCCCTCAAGACAAGATAGTCATGTGTGGTGCGCAGTAAAGGACCTTCAAGTCTCTTTGGAGGGATACAGTATGATCCACAGTATTACAGAGATGCAGCACATGATGAGCCTGTAATGCACTTCACTGATAAACTGCTGTCGTTCAGAAAGCGTTCTGTACTATACTAACTGCTACAAGTGACATTTAGACGAGACTTTGTTTCAGCTTTTTTGTTGTTTTAGAATACAAGAGAGAAAATGCCTTATTGCTGTTAATGTATAACGTGGGTATGTCATTTCTTAATTGTGAATCGATGAGCGAGAAGATGACTGAGGGACTTGATGCATGTATCTAGACAACTGTGTTGAGAGTTTATGTGACGAGTGGTTCAAAGAACTGCAATTCAGTTTATTACCCTTGAATTATTAATGTTGTGGCGCTACCATGTGGTGCCATTTGTCAAAATGGTCCATGACTTGATGGTTTTATAGGGGGACTTCGTTATATACTCATAACACAGCACATCAAAGTTATAATTGGTTATAAAGGAAAATCACATTCTAATTTTGATTTTAAAGAGACAAAGAATTGTAATATTTGAGTGACATTTTATATAACAAAGAATTGTGTTTGAAAAGAGTATCACGAGTGCTGAAGATTAAGAGTATGTGTAAGAGGGTTTATTTAAGTGACCCTTCCAAATACTTTTATTTGTGCACAATTTGTAATCTTCACATTTAGATTAATTTTATTGAAGTTCAGGCAGAATACAAGCCTGTCAGGTATATAAGACCTCCTAGTGCTGTGTAGAATAGTTTAATATAATTATTTATTGGGGGACATTACTTTTTTTTTTTTTTTTTTTTTTTTTTACTTCACCCCCAAACCTCAAAGCTTGTATGTTTATGAATTCTTTAAATATTTTGTTTTGGAACGAATTCTCTCTGATTTATTGCAAATGAAAAGTCATTTAGATTTTTTTTTTTGGTTTTTTTTTTGAGGACAAAGCAGAATAAAACGAAGGTGAAAAAACACTGATTTTCATACGTCATTATTTACTAAAAACACCATCGACAACGAATGAAAAAGATTTGTCCAGACTTTACCACTAGATGGCAGTATTGCATTATTAATTAAAATCGTCCTGCTCTCGGCACTACTTTGTACCTATTTGGCTTGCCATGATGACATGTCTGTGTCAAATACTGTGATTTTTGAACATTTTTAACAATACACTTATTATTTTAATTTAATATTTTTTTTACTGTTTTCATATTACATTGTTTGTAAAGAGCACCACTTGAACACAAAAGAACACTGTGAAGAACACTAAAGGGCTCAACAAACTAAAGATATATTTAAATAGTCATGATGAAGTTGCACAATTTTTATAGGACACTCAAATTGTGTTATGAATGACATTTGAGTATCTATGATTAGCATTTTTTTATTAAAAACTATATGTTCTAAATAGAAAACATTACTTTTCCTATAAAACACTGCTTTTATTAATTTCTTGTATATTTCTGTTATTAAATTATTGCATTATTAATTTTTACATACTTTAAACATTGTAAATATTAGATCTTACCACTCACTATTTATATTTCTCACAAGCTTCTGTCTCTAATTAATATTAAAAACGTTTGTTAAAATAAACTACTATATATATATATATATTAGTGCTGTCAAATGATTAATCGTGATTAATCGCATACAAAATAAAAGTTTTTGTTTATATAATGTATGTATGTGTACTGTGTATATTTATTATGTATGTATAAATGCACACACATGCATGTATATATATTTAAGAAAAATGTGTTATGTTTATGTATTAAATATATTTATGTCTAATATAAAATATATGAATATAAATATAGACATATAAATACATGTAAATATTTTCAAAATATATACTGTATGTGTGTGTATTTATATATACATAATAAATATACACAGAACACAGACATATGTTATGCAAACAAAAACTTTATTTTGGATGCGAGCAATCGCGATTAATCGTTTGACAGCACTAACATATATGTGTGTGTGTGTTTGAAATGTATTTTTTTCTCAGGTAGTCATTGCCTAGTCATGATATAGATGTAATTGTATAGGCGTATGGGGGCGTGGCTTAGACCGAGAGACGAGCGAGCGATTGGCTGAGATGAGCCTCCGCTGTTGTACGTCACGACAGCCAGCTGAAGCTCATTAGTGGAGTTCAAAGACACCGCCGGCTCGTCGTCGCTTATTCTCGACCTCATGCGTTGAAATGGTGATCTTCTCTGAGGGACTACAACCAAACGGCTCGCTCTGCCTCCTCTCCGGCTGATTATTAGTCGCCGTTGCGCAGTCAATGTTATTAAGAGTGTTTGCGCTCGCGTTAGTGCGCGTCGCTGCAGATCATTTCTCTCTCAGAGGACCACTCTCTCAGTCTGTTTACACTGAGGACGCCTTCAGTTGAGCCTTTATCTCCATAACCGACCCACAGAAGGACACTGACACCATGTTTGAAACCAGAGGAATCCCCTTTATATTGCTTGACATTGCGTGCCTAATACTCGGTAAGCATTATTTGAAGCAGTGTTGCTTGTGTTTCCTGAACTGATATGGATATATTGTCTAGAGTCTTATAGCGAAGTGAGAATAATTTAAAACGTTGGCGCTAATATGTGTTGTACAGATAAGATCATGTAAGATATTAATATATAAATATAGTAAAGACGTGTCAGTTGTTTTAGATGCATGTTGCCATGCACGTTGTTTAAATGCACGGGATTCAACATCGCAACAAGGGTACTGACACCTTAACCACATACTACACCCATAGTGTGCGTCATAGCGCGTGCTGAGTCTACATGCCTTCATCTACATGCCTGATCAAAGTTTCCGTAATAACAGGGCGTTACCTATTATGCAGAGAGTCTATTATGCATAACAATGACTCGGGGTATAAGGGAATGCACGTGAAACATCACTGAAAATCATTAAAAAAATCCCACGAGAAACCCCACAGCTTTTGTTTTAGACAGCAGCCCATGAATTTTACTCTAATTAAAAAAATATATATATATATATTAGTAGGTGGGGGTACTTATTTGACCATTTTTAACCCAGTAAATATTTTATTTAATAAGTATAATGTCCGTTTCTGTATAACAACATACATTAACATCTTAGCTTACAAAAGTGTCTATTAGAAAGATTTATTGAACACACCTGCTGTGACAACATGCCCCAACAGCAGATCTTGTTGTCACACTATATGGGGTATGTTGTCACAATGCAACCTGTCAGACTGATAAAAGGTAACATTTAAAATGATCATATAATTGTTTTAACTAACAAATATTATAGTCAGTTATATGAATTTCTGACATATACATATGACAACTTTCTTGGGGCATTTCTTGGGGCCCAATGTGAAAACTAGCCCCACTCTCCATTATAATGCATAATAATGAGATTTATTTCTATGAAGTTATTATTATTATTTCAAATCCTTATCCAAAAATTCACAAATGACTGAACAAGTCTTGGAAATTCTTTGGTCAAAATATGTGGGAACCGTGTGACTTAATTAACGATTATATGCTGAATCTTAGTTATTCCCCAATAATCCCTGCTCAGTCCTACAGCATTTATGATGGAAGTTTTGATCTGTATTTATCTTGGAATTTTCCTTGCACTGGGGGAACATTTTTAATGTTTTTACACGGGGAACAAACAGATCTGACTTTCCACAAAGTAACCATGAGTCACTTTCATATGATGGCTATTTGTTCTTGTTCTTTGATAAATGTGCCAAGATGGAGGAATGATTTAGGAGAATTTTAGCTTTTTGGAAGTATTTTAAGTGTAATGAAGTATAATATCCCAACTAGAGTTTTTATATTGGTAGCATTGGCAAACGCATACTGTTCATTTCTCTCATATTGAGAAGTGGCTCACACTTGCCTTCCTTGATTTTCATTTGCAAATGCATATTTACATACCACCGGTACCACTTAAACACAGACTATGAGAATACACAGTAGACACTGTTCCATACTGACGGTTTGAGCCCAAAGGCTTTCCTAATTATGTTTGTTTTGGCATTTGAATTACAACGGGGCTTAATTGGAGCAAAGAGCAATACAGCTTTAAGCTCAATCCAGCTCTTCCTTCTTTCAAGCTTGAGCAGCCAGCTTTATCTGTACTTGTGCGTATGTCACATGCACTTAGCATCACTAACAGACCCCATAGTCTTTTCCTGGGCGAGGAGCCTCAGGCTCTATGAATGAGGGTTTGTGTTGTTTTCCCATAATACTTTGCAACAGCAGCAACAATAGGCTGAGGCTATAGAGGATTCAAAGTTTACATACGAGCTCTCATGTTAAACTTTACACCGTCAGGTCACATTAGTGCAGTATGGGATAGATAAAGACACATTAGTGTCAGCTAAAATTTAAGAGGCTGTATGTGACGAAAGCAATGTGTCTGGATTGAGTGCACTAAGAAAGGATGACAATAAGTGTAATTAAGTGTTTGAAGCATGATTAATTTAGCCCTTGATTTTGGGAGATTGATGATGAAATGGTGCTAATTTCCTTAGTCCTATCAGTTAATTCATTCAAAAATGCATTAAAAATAGATCATTCATTAATAGAATGACTGTCTGAATACTTAGGACCATGTGATATTTCAGTTTTTCTTTTTTAATAAATCTGCAAAAATGTCAACAATTCTGTGTTTTTCTGTCAATATGGGGTGCTGTGTGTACATTAATGAGGAAAAAAATTTACTTAAATGATTTTAGCAAATGGCTGCAATATAACAAAGAGTGAAAAATTGAAAGGGGTCTGAATACTTTCCGTACCCACTGTAGGTCAGGGTAATGCAACTGTTTTGATATCATAATTTACACAAAAAAAAGCATAATTAATAATAATGTAATCTTCTTTTTAGGAAGGTTTTAACAAAACTGCTTCACTGCTTTTTAATATTAGAAAAGGCTTTGTTCACCAAAATCACTGTCATGTGGTGCGACCATGTAGAAACTAAACAGGAAATGACATCATGGCCGTGGCTCATAAATGTGTCAAGGTCAATAAATTCATTAAAATATAATTTAGGTTAGCTCAGGATGCAAAATGTCATTTGGTGCGACTCAAAGTAATATTTATGATTTAATTCATGATATTAGATTTAAAGAAAATTAAATGTTTCTTAACTTTGTTTTTGTATAACTTTTAATATTATGTAACTTTTTACACTATTACATTTTACCTGATGATTACACCAAGTTATTAAATGTAAACTTATTTTTCAAAACCACATAAAACCAACATGAACGTACATTTCTAAGAACTTGATATGTTTTAAACTTCACTTTTTTTTTTCTCCCGTATATATTCATTATTGTGGACACTGTTATATGTCATTGACCTTTTGTTAAACTGTCATCAGACACCGTCGACTTTACATATGGCACTTTAAAATAACAGATATTCAAAGTCACAGTCTATGGCAGCACCTGTCAGGTGTCCTGTATAATCGTTGTCATTATAAATGCACAGCCGTTATGTAATCTTTATCTCTTAGGTGGCAGCAGCCATTCATCAACACTGGAAACCAGCCCTTGCATTTGATTGGTTGGTGGACCCTTTATCAAACTGTTAACCCTTCTTCACCTACAGCTGGCCTCCCGCTTGCAGCGTTTAACCTGGGTAAAATCAAACCGTATCAGCGGGGCTTTTTCTGTAATGATGAGAGCATCAGCTATCCCTTCCACTCCAGCACAGTCACCTCCACTGTGCTCTACACAATGGGCTTCACACTTCCAATTTGTAGTGTAAGTAATCCCAGATAGCAACCACACACAACATGCCCAGCGTCTTCCCTCACAAGTCTGTAGTGCGCTCAAGCTTGTTTTAAAGGATATTTGGCTATTCATCTTTAGAGTTTAATGGTCTGTTGCAGTCACAGAAAGTGGTCCTTCATTTTGAATTAACAAACAGACAAATAGACACCCGAAGAGCAGCTGTTTCAACGACTCCTGACCACTGAACAGGTGCAAAATGCAATTTCAATAGAGCTTTATTAGGTAGATTGAAAGCAGCTGTTCAAGTCACTTCATCTGGAATCGTATTAGGCCATCTAACATTGTGTTTACGCTGGAAGAGACCACTGTTGCCCAAGGTGTCTACGCTGGAAGTGCTGGCGCTGCAAGCATCTATGCAACAGTAAAATTAAATTAAATTCCTTGTATGGGTAATTTTGTAGTAGTAAAATAATATTGCACTTAAAGGGATAGTTCACCCAAAAATGAAAATTGTCATTGTTTTCTCACCCTTATGTTGTTCCAAACCTATAAGACTTTGGTTAATTTTTGAAACATAAATTAAGATATTTTTTATTAAAACCTAAAAGGTTTCTGTCCCTCTATTGAAAGTCCAGGTAACCAAAACTTCTAAAAAGGTCATAAAGGTAACGTAAAAAAAATCCATATGAATTGAGTGGTTAAATCCAAGGCTTAGCAAATCTCAAATTGAATATTCATTTTCATTCTGTACATTTGTAATGTTATGATGGCTAAATTCATATGTAGTGTTGAAACGATTTTATTTTCATTTAGAATTTTTTTTTTATTATATATATATATATATATATATATATATATATATATCTGGTCAATATTGGTTATCGGCCATAACATGAAAGTAATACGTGTATCTGCCCTAATTTTTACATAAATTGTCCCATTTAATTGAAAGCTACAAGTTACATGATGGTTTTTAAATATTTTCCAAGAAATTAGCTTCTGTGTAATAAATGAGGCCCAATGTTACCAGAAATAACATTAAACACAAGCAGAATGAATTTCTTGAAAATTTGTAAAAGCTGTTATGCCACTATATATATATACACAGTTAAAGGGGTCATATGATGCGATTTAAATTTTTCCTTTCTCTTTGGAGTGTTACAAGCTGTTCGTGCATAAAGAAGATCTGTAAAGTTGCAAAGACTAAAGTCTCAAATCCAAAGAGATATTCTTTATAAAAGTTAAGAGTTAACCATGCCTACCTAAAACGGCTCGTTCTAACACGTCCCCACATGTCTACGTCACTGTGGGAAGATTTGCATAACGCCGCCCAAATGTTCACGCAAAGAAAGAAGGCGTAACTTTTATTCTCGCTGTAGTATTGTTGCCGTCGCCATGTCGTGAAGAGCTGTGTTTCGTTGTGAAAGCGAAACTTTGTTTGATCTTCCAAAAGAGGACTATATCCGCTTCGTCATGCCTAGAGGTGATCTGTGCTGGTCGCTGAGGAAATACATAAACTTCGTGCTGTGGATCGCCGGATCGGCTTTCACCGTGGACGAAGCAGAGTCCAGCCCGGGGCCGTCACATGTGGTTGCCGCTCCTTCGTCGAATCCGCCGGCCGGGCCGTACTCAAGCCCGCGCCTCTGCTCACTCAAGCCCGCGCCTCTGCTCACTCAAGCCCGCGCCTCTGCTCACTCAAGCCCGCGCCTCTGCTCACTCAAGCCCGCGCCTCTGCTCACTCAAGCCCGCGCCTCAGCTCACGCTAGGCCGCCGTGTGTTTCGTTGTGAAAGTATTCTGCCAATCACAACGCACTGGATAGCTGGCCAATCAGAGCACACCTCGCTTTTTTTCAGACCGATGAGCTTTGTAAAAATCGACGCGTTTCAAAAAGGCGGGGCATAGAGGAGAAACAATGTACAGTATGTGGGGAAATTTTTTTTTATTTTTTTTTTTAACCGCATAAACTCATTTCATTACACCAAATACACAAAATAATGTTCTTTTTAGCAGCATCATATTACTCCTTTAAAAACAAAGGATGACAGGCCAGAAACTAAAGATCAATCTGTCTTGATCAGAAGTCTGTGGCACGTCAAAAATAGAAACCGTCTTTTAACTGAAGGTGTGACAAAAGACACTTCCATTGTTGCATATTCTGATGCACTACTTGTGTTTGGTGACACAGTGTTGGGATAGAAACATTTCGGCAGCTCATTTGCATCCAAGCAATGTTTTTGCTCCTTTGTGTATAGGGATACTCTGGGCATGTTGCTTTTCATTAACTTCTTAGCCAAGGATGTCCACCAAGTACAAGAAATAGCCTTAAAGTAGCTGTTTTAGATTAGCTCAGATTTGAGGTATTTTGGGCTGGTATTATTTGTATTTTGGGCTGGTATGATATGTATTTAAACGCACCCTCTTTCAATCTGCTCCTGCTGCTCTTTTTTTTTTTTTTAGAAGCAACTGCAAATTGGGCAAAGTTTGTGGTTCACATCAAGAGGGGGTTCTTAGGTTTACCAACCAAACCACAGAAACTTCCTGAACAGGTTTAGGAAGGGTCACCGTTTGGTCACATCTCAAGTACCCATGTTCAAGTGCCATGCTTACTTCATAGTTAACTACATAAATATTTGTATCAAAACTGTTTGAAGACAAAATTCGGCAAAAAAAAAAAAAAGGAAGACGTATCTAGGATATTGCGATCCGTCTGGAATGTAATAAGAGTGGATAGTTGATATCTTCTGGAGCACCACAGATGGCATACTTTTTCCTCTAAAACATCTCCAAAAGTTTCAGCAATCTGTTCCATGAATAACCCTGTTTGACTTCTATCTCATAACCCACAGGCTTGAGAAAACCTCAAACTTCCCATATTGCAAGATTTGGGGTTGACCTCTATGTAAGCAACCCTTAGCTTCCACTTGCCTGCCAAACTAGTCCAGGCAGCATGCAAGTGATGATCGAAACGACCGATCCGTGCGGCGTTAACGTTACACCGATGTTCCTAATGACTCTGAAATTCCATACGTGCAGCCAGCACATCACAGACCATGACAATGCAGCTTTCACCGGAGATCGAGAGAAGATCCGGTGAAATTTTAGGAGACTTTGGTTGGCGCTGGGTAACCTGCACTGATCCACATGACTAATATCAGCTCTTAGCCGATTGAGCGGTTCATGGACTTTACACGCACACAAACATCTCAGCAGACCATATTCACTGCATGTTGGGTAAATGTTTCAATCCCTACCACATGCTTTGCTTCCATGCTTGAGTAACCTTCATGTCCCCAACAGGCTTGTAAAGTTTTTGCTGGTGGTGTCTAACCACAGTTACCCTTCTTGCACCTTTTTGATGTTTATCATAACCTGTTTATCTAACTGTGGTGGAGCAGCATTTAAGAGCTCTTTTATAACATGATGTGAAAAAAAACATGGAAAATGCATTTTTTTTTATAACCTCTAAAGCCTTGTTCACACTGACCAAAGTGTTCAGCAAATGTGGCGACTAGCAATGGGAGATAGTAGAGTTTCCTGAAAAGTTGTGAGTGTTTACAGTGTTCTATATGATACAGTGATATAATAAAATGACGCAAAACCGGATGGAAAAAGTTATGGAAAACTGTATCGGCATAACATTGCTGTCAGTTGTGAACAGGGCTTGAAAGACAAAGAGAAAAGTGAGGATTTCGCACCCTCTGCTATATGTAAATGTTCAGAGGAGATCTACTCGTCATCGTTAGCGTGCTGTTGAATCATTTGAGCTTTATTTGACACGTTCCACTTCTCATGTCTACCTCGAAACCACTGGAGAATGAAAACAAAGCAATGAAGCAAATAAAGAATTTAACAAAATTCAGCCCCGGCTGCCACACCACCTACTTGCTAACCCTTTGTTCATTATGTGTTAAAGTAGAAAACTGATTGTCTGTCTAACTCACAGCTTTTCATACGAGCACCTCCCAGAGGAGAACAACCTTTGCTTGAATTGGGGAGAATAGGGTATGAGGCACTACGTTAACCTGTTTTTCTTTTTTCTCTCACTGCTTTTTTGCTAGTTGGACTCCCATTTGCAATACTCACTATACAACACAAATCATTCAAACGAGGATTTTTCTGTAACGATGACTCTATCAACTACCCATATAAAGAAGACACCATTTCCTATCAGTTATTAGGAGGAGTAATGATTCCTATCACTATGCTTACTGTAAGTGCCCGTCTGTTACACTAGCAGCTCACACCCCTTCCTGTATCTCTCTCCTCTTCTCACTATGCCTGTAATGTTTGTTGCATGCTTCTCTGGTCAGTTCGTCTGTTCTCATGCCAGCTTGAGAAACAGGACTTTGAGATCTAACCACAGTTCAAAGGAGATACGGTAGATAGATGCTTAAAGGGATAGAGCGCCTGTTGAAATCTTGGAATACAGAGTCATGACTATTTTTATGGTACATTTTGTATCTTGCCAGTTTCTATGTACTTTTAGTGTTGGAAAAGATGAGCATTAACATTCCTGAAAATGTCTCCACTTGTGTATCTTAGAAAACAAGGAAGAAAAGAAGTCAAATGCTTTGAAATGACATGCAAGTTAAAATGTAAATGTTTTTTTTAGGTGAACAATTCCTTAAAAATTACCCGTACACTAAAAAAATTATTTGAACAGCAGTTAACTCTTGTAACAGACCTTTACAGGTTTAAGAGACAAGGCAACCAATGGAGTGGAAAGGATGTCTACTGGTCTTCTATATTTTCCCATGAAAGCCCATATACCACAGTCTTGTGGTGAGACGTTTAGACTAGAGTAGGAGTCTCTCTCTGTGGTTACATACCATAACTGTTTCTTTAAAACAGGCTTTTTTTTGTCTTGTGTGATAGCATATACAATTCAGCAATGTCCTTTCAAGGGTATTCGAAACATCAGTTTGTTTAAAAATGTTTAAAATGAGCTTACCCATTATGTATAACATTTCCTATATATACTGTGTGTATTTATACACAGACATACACATCTATATAACCTCACAGTCACCCATGTGAGCTCAAAGCACATATACCTCTGCCTAAATGTTATTAAAACATTAGATTTAGGTTACTGCTAATGTATATTTTAAAACTGCAGCATTTCAACCTGGATATTTTAGTAAAGCAAAATTAAACAGAATTGTATCAACTTATATGTTATATATACATTACCCAAGCTCTATACCTGATCATTGAGCAAGAAGGTAATACAGTATTGCAGTCACTAGACTGTAGTCATTGTAGACACCATATTATGACATTTGATATGGAAGTACAGTGCATTCAGTATGTTGTACTGGTCTTGAGAAGAACAACAGCAACAAAAAACTCAAGTAAAACTTGTAATACTAACATGGGTAACTGTGATGTTAAGGACATTTCAGGGAAATCCTTGTGATGGCTGCATTGTCAAGTGCTTTTACTGTTTGATCTTGTCTTCTATTCTTGTACGTGTGGACATCCTTATAAGATTCAGAAACAATCCTAAAATATTATCATCAAAACATGACTGACTGTAGCAAATGTTTGGACCATCTCATCAGAATAAAGACAATTAATGTTTTTTTGCTTCCTCTTCCATCACAGATGATCATAGGGGAGTGCCTTTCAGTCTATCTAAACTGCGTCAAATCAAAGTCTTTCTGCAACAGTTATGTGGCCTGTATCTATAAGGCCATTGGCACCTTCTTGTTTGGTGCCGCGATGAGCCAATCACTCACTGACATTGCCAAGTATTCCATCGGCCGGCTGAGGCCACACTTCCTGGATGTGTGCAGACCGGACTGGATGCAGATCAACTGCACAGGAGGGGCTTACATTGAGGACTTTGTCTGCACTGGGGATTCAACCAAGGTCAATGAGGGAAGGTAGGTATCACCAAAGACTTTAGAATACCCAAGATGTGTCACTTGTATAGTTTTGAATAGGGGACAAATGTAACGCTTAATATGGCCGCTCTATCGCAGGAAGCCCTGCCTTCTGAATGAAAGAGCCAATCGCTAATCTGTAAAGTCAGCGCGTCACTGCAGCTGCTGTTAGAGAAGTCCCGCTATTTGAGCAAAATAAACAACATTTATGATACAGCTGTTGTCAGATTTCATTGGTGATTTCAAATATGAAATTTAATCGTAAGTTTGGCGAACAGTTTTGGAGAATTTGATGTTTCCCCATTCAAAGAGATAAGAGCTGCACTTGCATGCCTGACATGGCCGCCGAGTGACATGACTTGCCTTAAAGGGACTTTGGTAACACTCCCTTATCGGTAACTAGTAATTACTCGTTACCTTACAGCGGTAGTTCACACAAAAATGAAAATTCTGTCATTAATTACTCACCCTCATGTTGTTCCAAACCTGTAAGACCTTCGTTCATCTTCGTAATGCAAATTAAGATATTTTTGAAGAAATCCGGGAGCTTTACCACGTTCAAGTCCCAGAAACGCTGTAAGGACATAGTTAAAATAGTCCAATGGTTCAACAGTAATTTTATGAATCTACAAGAGAAGAAATGGTTGAATAAAGCCGTTTTTGTATTCTTTGCGCACACAAAATATTCTCATAGCATCATAAAATTACTGTTGAACCACTGTCGTCACATGGACTATTTTAATGATGTCTTTACTACCTTTCTGGAACTTGAACGTGGCAGTTGCATTGCTGTGTATGCAGGATCAGAAAGCTCTCAGATTTAATCAAAAATATCTTAATTTGTGTTCTGAAAATGAACAAAGGTCTTGTGCATTTGGAACAACATGAGAGTGAGTAATTAATGACAGAATTTTCATTTTTGAGTGAACTATCCCTTTAACGTGGGGTGCTCCTGGGGATCACTTCCAAAACACCTGCCTGGAAGTTTCTAGTCATCCTGAAGACCTTGTTTAGTTGGTTCAGGTGTGTTTAGGAAATAAACTCTACAGGAAGGTTGCAGGATCCAATTTTACACCTGAAGAACCAACTGTCCTGCAGAATTTAGCTCTAGCCCTAAATCAAGGTCTTCAGGGTCACTCAAAACTTCTAGGTAGGTGTGGCGTCAAACGTTGCAGGTGCTCAAGGAGCAGAATTGGACACCCCTGCACTAATGGGTGTCCTGCTCTGGATGGAAGAGTTGCAAGAAAGGTTTTTTCCTTGGGGTGGAATTAGGAATCCCTCAAATTTGTTCTTTGATGTGGTTCCATCCTGGAAACTTCCCAGCCACTCTAGCCTGCATCTGCATTCCTTATTAGACAAGCTTGTCCCTCAAAATAACTTTTCCTCTGAACCTTTTCAGATAGATGGGTCTGACAAGGAATTAGATGTAGTTCTAAGGATTTACATGAAGGTGTCCAATTAGCAGAACCAGTTCAGATGTGCCATGAGTACTTTATATCTGGCATTGCACTGAAAAAAAAACTCCCTCATTAACATTGAAATGAAGGGTGTTTCCAGTGTCTTTACCATGAACTCTTTTTGGGGTCAGTTGTCCACATTGTTGGCCACCCAAGCTCTTGGTGGAAATCTGTGGTTCACACGCTGTAGTGGTCTCTAATCATGCAGTTAGCCGTTTCAGAGCACGCAAGTTTTCTGTTTGGGTTCTTGGGCCAGACTCAAGGCCAGCAGTATCCCAGGCCCTCTCAGAATGCTCTCATTTAACATAGGTGTGGTTCTCATCTCTCTCTCTCTCTCTCTCTCTCTCTCTCTCAGAAGAGCACCTCTTTTGTGGTGGTCCAGTGTTTGCCTAGGAGACGATGCCATTTATAGAGCAAATAAAGAGCAGTAGAGGGTCTGAGCCCAGAATAACCCAATCACCTTTCACACGAGAGTGTTCTCCTCAGGAAAATAGTCTTCTTGATAGGCAAGGAAGTGTATTTGCACGTTAAAAGGGTGAGAGTTATCCAGGTCTAAGTATAAATGATAAAAAAATCTGAAGCAGGTCTTCAGTTCTTTGAGTCCGTGTTGCCCTTTCGTTCAGTTTTATCCTCAGGCACTCTCAGAATATGCAGTCTGCAATGCGTTATTTTAGCATCTCCACCTCGCAGATAATTCACTTTAGCCCTGCTTCGTCTCTCGTCTCATGACCGGGTCTTTAATTCAATCAGCAAACAAAAACATGAAGATCTGGCCTCATTATAACTTGCACACTGCCCAGATCTGGTTAAACTCTACTTTTAAGTAGATCGATATGAAAGGAGCATGTTCGCAGTGGTTGAGTTTATGGCAGTTGTGCAGCTTGAATGATTAAAGTTTTATTTGGAATCAGTCAATAGGCGGATGCTCCTAGTCGACAAGTGGCCTAAGCTTAAGTAAACAGGAACACACAAAAGCCTGCCGGATAGCCAGATCACCCTCCCTCGCTGACGCTTTCCACGCTTCCCCTGCCCCGACCCCCGCCGGTCAGATCGTGTCTCCCCCGAGCATGCCATTATCACCCGGAAAAGGGTGTGTATGTGCTTTTTAAAGAGTGTTTAATGGGAGCAAATGGGACAATGCAAACCTTCGCCTAGCGAGGGGTTCAGTGTTAGGATTCCATCCCACCAATTTGTCAAAGCAATTCTTAGTTTGTGTTTACAGATTAGCAAAACAAATGTCAGCTTTAACTAAGGCTTCATAGTGTTGCATAAGCACATGTCTACATGTAGTAGGTAATTAGAAACAGCCCTTCTGTGCTGCCCACATTGATTCTTAGATTGTTTTTGTTGCAGACTCTCATTTTACTCGGGACACTCCTCATTTTCCATGTACTGCATGCTGTTCCTGGCGGTAAGTGTCTTTTATTTATGTTTAATCCATTTGTTAAGAGGGTAGTCCACCAGAAATATAGTATTGTCATCATTTTACTTGCCCTCATGTGATTCCAAACCTGTGTGACTTGCTTTCCTCTGTGGAACATAAAAGAGGATTACTTGGAACAATGTCCCAGGAACTTGTTTCCCCCAGACCTGTTACTGTCTGCTTTTTCATCGCGATCTAAAGTATCGTGAAGATTAGGCAAATAGTCTGGTGACATAGGACTGTGCTGGACTGCTCCTCCCAGTCCAGGGACGTTTCTCAATACCAAGTAGGGCTGTCAAATTTTTTTTCCGAATATTCGTCGAATTTAAAATAAAAATCCACATTCGAATGCAAGAATGTTGCATTCGAATTTTAGGTGTGCGTTGAGGCGGCAGCCTTATCAGTGATGCCTAATCAGCCTTATTCAGTCACCCTAACTGAAATTATGCATTTTAAATTAGAATATAATTAGAATTTTGATTATTTAAGTGAAAAATTCAAATTAATTTTTTCAGCCCTAATACCAAGTATGCAAATTTCGGACTTGTGTCCTTGGTAGTTCGGACTTTGGGAGTTCGACTTCGGAGTCATAGTTCGTGAACTCCCGCGGATGGGACGACGCAAGTCCAGTAATTCTGCGAACAGCAGCGTACTTGATAACATCAGTAAGCGCGCCTTGCCTACTGAAATTTTCTTCACTGTATTTACAACAAGACGAAATATATCAAACACCACTGGCTCTTTTCGTTTTCATTTTAACATATAGCCGCAGAAATGTAGTTCAGGGAATGTACATACATTACAATGAAACAAAAAGTCTCCGAAACCGGCGAAGCACATTTCCAAATAGGCGCTGTCTTTATAAATAAACTGCAGATTTGAGTTTTAAACTACATTCTCGGCTGAAATACTCTTAAAACTATTCGTGACACAATAACATTAATATTTAGAAAATTATGCAAATATATGGTGGTTGAAATACAATGCTGCGTGAACTCAACCAATCAGCATGTTCAGCGCCCAAGTCCCGCCCCCAATAGTTCCGGATCTTTAAAAAAAAAAGTACTAGCTCTCCAGCAGAGACTTTCTGAGGGGCAAATTTTTACCCGGAACTCTATTTAGAATCTGGTTCCTGCGTTGCAACCAGGCTTTACTTGTGACACTCCAAACCCATATGACGGTCTGATGTTTATGGAATAATAGAATCAGTATTATTTTAGTATTTTTATTTTAAATACTATATAGTGTTCATCAGGGTTATCTTTAAAATTATTTAAGTTATGTTAATGTTTTCCCATTTTCTTTAAGATTAACTTGAAGTACTAAAATTGAAATGAAAAGTAACAAGAACTATCTATATAAATATAGACAGGCATTTAAACAAGTATTTCTCAATAGCTTACAATATATTTAATTTGTGTTTTTATTAATATTTTCATTTTTTATTTCAGTTTCAGTCATTGGTATTTCAACGCAAGTTAAAAGCAAGTTAATTTAAATTAAAAACAATTTTAAGTTTGTTAAAAAAAAAAGTACTAGCTCTCCAGCAGAGACTTTCTGAGGGGCAAATTTTTACCCGGAACTCTATTTAGAATCTGGTTCCTGCATTGCAACCAGGCTTTACTTGTGACACTCCAAACCATATGACGGTCTGATGTTTATGGAATAATAGAATCAGTATTATTTTAGTATTTTTATTTTAAATACTATATAGTGTTCATCAGGGTTATCTTTAAAATTAAAATCATATTTAAGTTATGTTAATGTTTTCCCATTTTCTTTAAGATTAACTTGAAGTACTAAAATTGAAATGAAAAGTAACAAGAACTATCTATATAAATATAGACAGGCATTTAAACAAGTATTTATCAATAGCTTACAATATATTTAATTTGTGTTTTTATTAATATTTTTATTTCAGTTTCAGTCATTGGTATTTCAACGCAAGTTAAAAGCAAGTTAATTTAAATTAAAAACAATTTTAAGTTTGTTTACAGCACTGAATAGAATTGATCAATGTCTAGAGTGCTTAAATTTAGAACTAAAAATAATTGCATCAGTTTGCAATTCTTCAGCTAAACTCTCAATTTTATTTAAACTCAAAACAAGATCAAAATATTTTTAACTTAATTTTCTGGAACTTTTTTTTGTCAGCTCCAGTCCCTTTTAATACACATTTAATTTGGTTCCACAGAAGAAATAAATAGGGGTTTGAGTGACTTATATTTTGTTGTACTGTATAAGCACTAAACACTGACATTTCAGGCTCTGCCACTGTGACTGTAAACCTCAATCATATCACCTCCTCTCACGCCCTACAGGTTTTCTGTGTGTCGGATTTCTTCAAAAAGAAAGTCGAACCACAGAAGGAGGCAGAGATCCCACACACCACCTTACAAGAGACACCTACGAATGGAAATCATTATGAAAACCCAAACTAAGCTATGATGAGCCTCTGTGGATGGGAAGGGGTTTCAGCGTGCACCCACTATGAGGGCAGACCACTAGGGTGGAAACCTGTGAATGTAACCTTGCTTTCTATGTTCTCCATGGACTCTGTCCCACGTTGCCTTGGCTGAACTGCTTCTGCTGCTACCACAGCTTCCTCTGTATCTCCAAAAACTAATGTGTACCTCTATTAAGCCACAAAAGAAAAACTTTTTTTTATCTGTATGAAAACAAGAATCACTATACAGTCTTTTTTTTTATTAAAATTGTTAAAATTATGTACAATGTTGCGCTTTTATTATGGAAACAAAAACCCATTATGCTCTATGCTCGTTGACAAACACAAATAAAATGATTGTTTCATGTAAATTCTGTCCTTCACTGTTTTCATGCAAAATGTAAAAAAAAAAGTAGGGAAAAAAAAAAAGGCAAAATGAAAACTATAAC
>NW_015506007.1:647560-659347 GCF_001515645.1 Sinocyclocheilus grahami | reverse complement strand
CTTATATTTTGTTGTACTGTATAAGCACTAAACACTGACATTTCAGGCTCTGCCACTGTGACTGTAAACCTCAATCATATCACCTCCTCTCACGCCCTACAGGTTTTCTGTGTGTCGGATTTCTTCAAAAAGAAAGTCGAACCACAGAAGGAGGCAGAGATCCCACACACCACCTTACAAGAGACACCTACGAATGGAAATCATTATGAAAACCCAAACTAAGCTATGATGAGCCTCTGTGGATGGGAAGGGGTTTCAGCGTGCTCCCACTATGAGGGCAGACCACTAGGGTGGAAACCTGTGAATGTAACCTTGCTTTCTATGTTCTCCATGGACTCTGTCCCACGTTGCCTTGGCTGAACTGCTTCTGCTGCTACCACAGCTTCCTCTGTATCTCCAAAAACTTGTGTACCTCTATTAAGCCACAAAAGAAAAACCTTTTTTTTATCTGTATGAAAACAAGAATCACTATACAGTCTTTTTTTTTAATTAAAATTGTTAAAATTATGTACAATGTTGCGCTTTTATTATGGAAACAAAAACCCATTATGCTCTATGCTCATTGACAAACACAAATAAAATGATTGTTTCATGTAAATTCTGTCCTTCACTGTTTTCATGCAAAATGTAAAAAAAAAAGTAGGGAAAAAAAAAAGGCAAAATGAAAACTATAACCCTCCCAAGTATTTGTTAGTTAACCAAATAGAAATGAATCATTTCCAACCAGTTTTAATGGGCATTTTTACCTTTAAGCCATTTGTTCTAAAATTGTGCACCATCTTTTGAGTCAAATTCTTGCATTTGGGTTGTTACCAAACAAATTAAATCAGTATCAACAAAATTGATCTTTGCAATGCAGAGGAAACACAGAAGCTGCATTAGAAGAGGCATTTAGATGCATTTACACACCGTTTAATGCCGCTCTGAGGGACATTAAATACTTTAACCTGCAGTTACAAATGCATAAATAATGTTTTGATATTTTAAACATAAAATATTGAAAACTGAAATTATTTAAAAACTGAAAAGGTACTTTAAATGTGAAATTAAAACCGCCAGTAGGTGGCAGCAAGTCACTGTTAATAAGTGAGTCATTGTGACTGAACAGAATCATTTAAACAGTTGATTCATTCAGGAACAAAACAGCGTCCTGTTGCTCAGAGACGCAAAACAGCGCTGTTGCTGTGTTTGAAATGATTTTTGCTGGAGAAATAGAGCAAAAACAGGAAATACAAATCACACAAAGCACTCTAAATGCACACGCGCACAACCTGCTAGACTTCACCTAATGCGTGCACTCTGTAGGTGTTTTCGGTTTGCTTTTCGCGATATACTCATAATATCAAATCACACATCATTAAAACATCAATTACGATATTATCGCAGACCATACATATCGCACACCCCTATGTTTAGATTTTTATAATGCATTGTCTTCTTATCGATCCACCAGTTCACATTCAAAGCTTTTGAAAGTTTGCAGGGTAAAAACATGGGTCGATTTTCGCATTGGTATGAACTCTGAACAAAACAAGTTTTATTGAAAATGCTCATTCATTCTCTGCCAGCAGGTGGAGCGTTTGGTAGAAATATCACTGCTTCCCCGGTAACGGCAGAACAGAGCAGTGCAGCACCGGATTTTGAACGTGCAGCGCTCATGTTTCATAGCCTTTTGAAGTTTAAACGTCACACTGAGCCATATCGCAATTCTGGTCTTTCCATCCTCAAATGTAAGACCTCTTGAAATCATAATTAAGACTTTTTAAGGCCTTAAATTTGATCCAACTAAATTTAAGACTTTTTAAGACCCCGCGGAAACCCTGTAACAGCATGCTAACATCCAACTTTATTGGAACCAATTTTGACCAAAGAATTTAACATCGACTACTGTACAATTAGCTCGGCAACATGCTAACATTAAACTCTACTGGAATCCATTTTGACCCAAGTGTTTGTAAGCTAATCAAATACTGTATAAGTAGCTTAGCAAAATGCTAACATCCATCTATATTAGATTTGATTTTGATGGGTTTGTTAGCTAATCGAATACTGTGCTGATTAGCAGCATGCCAACAACAATACCTATTGGAATCAATTTTGATTAACATTTTTATGCTTATTAAAACGCCATGTTATTAGCTTGCATATGAATGCATATGCTTCTAGATACACAAGCTTCGTTTCATGCCTGGTTTCATTATAAAAACTATCAGACGACAAATCAAAATGTAGCAAGTATATGATGGAACGAGTCAAGCGCAAAATGTTTTTCCCTTTAAAATGGCAAAAATGAGCAATTTAGCTGAATTGCATGTTTATTGCTAGCTATCTAAACAACACCACATCTGGTTTAATGAAACAGACATTTAAAGGGTACTCTAGTGCCCCCTTGAGAATGGAGGTCTGTTACAGCCAATGTTCAGCATGCTCAAGATTGCATACTTCTGTTAACTTCTTACTGACCTTAGAAGACAGCTCACGAAGTGTTAAAAAAAAAAACCTTTCTTGTAAATTAAATAACGAGTGAAAATACTGAACAGCAATATTGAGATGATCTTGGATTGTGGATTAATTTGTTATCTTGTATCTCACGTCCACAGGTTCTCAGAATTGATCAATAATTAAATCTTTCCAAGACTGTTTACCAGTCAAGTGCTCAAAGCTGCCCACAATAAACTGGATACTCTGTGCACGTGGCTCTATTTAGCTCAATGAGTCACACTACGAGTCTAAATCATGTCTTACCCGTGGCAAACTTATTCTCCAGCTCCGTGTTTCCAATGGCCTTGGCTGCCTGGCACATCTGCCTCAAGAGCTCCTCCAATCTGCGCATACAGCGGATAATACTGCCTGAGAGAGAGAGAGAGAGAGAGACCTCCTCGCACTTACTACATACCAACCACATATGGTCATTTTCAGTGCTTGTAACCCATAGTTGCAATGTCCAGTTGTATTAGCAATGTTTATTTCTATGAAATTTTTCTTGGCACAAGGGAATTGCTGGCATGATGTTCTAAGATCTCTATTGAGAGCAGGGCTGCGTTTCACAAAAACATTAGCATAAGTACATTGTAAACCCATTGTAACCAATGGAGCTACGATCAACTTAGGCTTACGATGCTTTTGGGAAACGCAACCCAATTCAGTTTGAGTTGAAAGGGCATGAGAGAAAGAAAATAACGGAACTTCTCCATTTTTCATAAACATCTCTCCCTCACTGCACAATTTATCACTACAAGTGTTTTGCTGTTTGCCAATGCACATGAACGCAGCCAAAATCTCACTCAGGAGCTGGAGCACGGACAGATGGGGAATTTTCTTGACAAGACATGAGATCTGCGTTGCAAAACTCACGTCATGCCTCAGACATGGCCAAATCTCAGAGCAGAGGCTTCTGGGAGAAGATGTGCTGAAAATACATTTTAAATCCTTTTATTTCACAACAGGCCCCATGCTGCACTTATGAAGTCCAGACCAAATGCAACATCACTGATTCCTAATAGTTTCACAAACTAATTACGTTTGCTCATTTTTGGGAAACAGGAATGATATGAAAATAGTATTTTTTATAGTAGAATTGAGTATAAACCATTGCTGGGATTTAGGGCTGGGCGATATGGGAAAAAACATCTGTCAATCATCCATCTGCCTATCCATCTATCATGTAAGCAAGTGCATTAAATGTGATTTTTTCCCCCTCCCCAATTAGATGAGCCATAACATGGACCAAATAGGCACTATTAGATTGCAGATCTTTAATCTTTAAAATGTTGAATAAATAAACAAAGCAAAAAAAAGTTTTTTCATGTTTTTTTCAAGTTTTCATGCATTTCATGCAGGCACACGTTTGACAATGAATAAAAAAAATAATTTTAAATTTAGTTTTTTACAGTTATGCCTGAGAGAGAGAGAGAGAGAGAGAGAGTGTTAGTCCTCCTCGCACTTACTACATACCAACCACATATGGTCATTTTCAGTGCTTGTAACCCATAGTTGCAATGTCCAGTTGTATTAGCAATGTTTATTTCTATGAAACTTTTCTTGGCACAAGGGAATTGCTGGCATGATGTTCTAAGATCTCTATTGAGAGCAGGGCTGCGTTTCACAAAAACATTAGCATAAGTACATTGTAAACCCATTGTAACCAATGGAGCTACGATCAACTTAGGCTTACGATGCTTTTGGGAAACGCAACCCAATTCAGTTTGAGTTGAAAGGGCATGAGAGAAAGAAAATAACGGAACTTCTCCATTTTTCATAAACATCTCTCCCTCACTGCACAATTTATCACTACAAGTGTTTTGCTGTTTGCCAATGCACATGAACGCAGCCAAAATCTCACTCAGGAGCTGGAGCACGGACAGATGGGGAATTTTCTTGACAAGACATGAGATCTGCGTTGCAAAACTCACGTCATGCCTCAGACATGGCCAAATCTCAGAGCAGAGGCTTCTGGGAGAAGATGTGCTGAAAATACATTTTAAATCCTTTTATTTCACAACAGGCCCCATGCTGCACTTATGAAGTCCAGACCAAATGCAACATCACTGATTCCTAATAGTTTCACAAACTAATTACGTTTGCTCATTTTTGGGAAACAGGAATGATATGAAAATAGTATTTTTTATAGTAGAATTGAGTATAAACCATTGCTGGGATTTAGGGCTGGGCGATATGGGAAAAAAAATCTGTCAATCATCCATCTGCCTATCCATCTATCATGTAAGCAAGTGCATTAAATGTGATTTTTTTCCCCTCCCCAATTAGATGAGCCATAACATGGACCAAATAGGCACTATTAGATTGCAGATCTTTAATCTTTAAAATGTTGAATAAATAAACAAAGCAAAAAAAAGTTTTTTCATGTTTTTTTCAAGTTTTCATGCATTTCATGCAGGCACACGTTTGACAATGAATAAAAAAAATAATTTTAAATTTAGTTTTTTACAGTTACAACAACATTGTAGATAAAGTGAAGAGTTGTGAACACTCATGAGAAGTGATTCAATGAAACCAATGGTCTAACGGTGTATGTACACCAAAAGTGAATGAATATTCGCATCACGTTATCGCTCTAGATTACTCGCAGTATGTTTTTCATGTCACTTGTGTGAATAAAACCATCGCATAATGCACTCCATTTTCTGATACAGCCGGACATGTCAAACTGGACGTGTCAATAAGCTCTTCGCTGATTCGTTTTTGCAACAAGTGAATTGTCCGCTTAAGTTGAAATTTTTCAACTTGTGCGGAAGACGGATTTGAGGCATATATTGCACGTTCGTAGCAATCGCGTCGCCCAATTCACATAATTTGCATTGCTTGGCACGAATTCGCATCTATTCATGTCTTTACATTGACTTTGTATGCAATCTACTCGCGCAAATAATTAAATTTGCTTTCGGTGTGCACACACTTCAATTAAATCACAAAAATATTGTAAATATTTGATGGATAAATTTGTTGCGAGATATATTTGTTACAAGTAAACTAGTACCTTCAAACACGTCTGTCATTTTGCATATCTGAGAGAATGAGGAGCCGTTGGCCCAGGTGTAGACCACATCCATCAGGTGCGGGCGGAACTGGTTCAGGTAAGTGTCCTCATCCACGTCCAGCTTGGCCTCTGCGGACACCTTAGCAATACGCTTGGCACATTCCTACAAACACAGCAGAACGCGAGTCATTCATGATGATACGGGATCAGTAAAGGCAAGATTCTAGATGCTTAGAGAGCTTATGATGGAGGTGACGTTTTTCAGAAAACACACCGCTTCAGAAGACTTATTATGGGGAACAAGATTAGGAAGAGAGCAGCTGGGACATTCTGCAAAACTTTTTCTTTTGTGCTCCACAGGCTCAGTAAGTGACAATTTTATTTTTTAAGTGGACTATTTCTGCTTAGTTTTATGCTTGTTTAGTAGCGGTTTAAACAACCGTGAACAGTTTACCGTCACAGCAACTGAAGCTGTGAAATGAGGCCATCAAACTGAGCTACATGTGCCCACACACAAACACTTCACACACAGTAAAAACAGTCAAACTGTTCCAAACCACGTCTTTGGAGGATCAAACTGACTTATCAGATTAATCCATGAACGCAAACAGTGGCGGGAGTCTAAGTGTTATTTGGTAAATAGTAAGCCTGTAATGAAGAATTTAGGGGAGGCTGACCAAAACGTCTCTCTCAAACACAGTACCTGCATCTGTCGAAGCGGTCCGGCCAGCTGCTCCGTCAGTTTGGGCATCTCGTTAGCCTGTTGATGGAGAGAAGCTAATTAAAACAAGGGAATGAAGGGACACTGTCATGAACAATTATGCCAACTGGATTGAACACACAAGATGGGTTGTGCACTTTAATTTTCTAAACCATGCGTAAAGGGAATGAGATCCGACAGGCTTCATGGGAGAGGCTTTAAGTTGTGAACACCGAGTCAGCATGGAGAACGTCAAATAACTGTTAAAAATGTGGACTGACTTCTCAACAAAAGCATACTCATTAGTGGGAAACGGTACAACCAATATTTTCTGGTAATGATGCATAATTATCTACCGCAAGAGACACTGCTTGGCAACCATAAACAGATAAAACTCTGCATCATGTGACAAAAATGTACATTTGTAATTAATGGTTATTATTTTTATTATATATTTTTCCAGCATGTTTCTGTATGATGATTGTACCACATGAGGCAAAATGTTTTTCAAATACTATTAAGCAGTAAAGCATCGTAATATTATTTTGTCATAAGAAATAAAGGGTTATGCCAAACGAAAACATTTTCTTTTCAAGAATTTCATCCGTTTATTAAGGCTTTTTTTTATTCATTATGCTTTCAGGACACTTGTAGCAGATTTTTGACTGTGCAAAAACAAATAATAATAACATTTTAATTTGAAAATTAAAAACAAAGGTGTATTTCATTGAGATCAGGAATGTCCAAATCACATGCCTCTTTTAACATCCATATTTGTATGATTTATGAAGTGTCCGTTTTTAATCTTTCCGGGGGTTCATGGCCCTGGGCGACACTCTTTCACCCAGTTTCATGGTAAATCACAACATGCTTAAGATCTCTCTCTGCCGCCTCCTGTGGATTGTTTTTTTCTTCCTATCCTGTCTTTCCCACCATCTTATGACAGGTGAAAAGTATCTAAACTGACAGATGACTAAAGAGAAGAAGCAGCTGAACTATGGCACACACAATCCTTGCGCTCCACGTGCAAACCAACATGCACAACAAATGGCACAACAGGGTCAGACATAACACTGGGTCAACAAATGGTGTGTTTGTTTATCTGATTATCAGATGTTATAAACTTATATAATATTCGATATTTGACACACAATATTCATTTACCATTAATGGGGAAGGAAATGCTTTCCACATGTTCATTAGACATTAAAAATGAATGTAAACAACTTGTTTGTTCACAATTAATCTTGTGTTTAATTGCTACCTAATAATAATAATTTAGGGCCCCTATGAAATCAAGTTTATTTTTTCTTATATTTTGTTATCCCATTTAGTTTTTTCTGGATTGCATGTTTTCTAATTTAATACAAATGTATCATCAAAAATTGTCTTCTGTTTGAAGTTTTATTAATTCATGTCATTAGACAAATTTTTTATGATAAATTAAACTTCTAAAATGTAATCAAATGGAAACCATATAATTTAATTAATTTACAGCAAAATATGTTTCGTTTGTCTAAATATATAAACAAATATGAATTGAAAAATTATAACACGGAACCATACAGTCAAATCAAAAATATTTTGGCTATAGGACATTCCTTAAAAATAATAATATTACTTTGAGAAGTACATTTTAGTATACAACAGTAATATATTTCTGTCATAATTTCTTCAAGTTAAACCGAACTTTCATTTTGGTGGTTTGTCATTAAGATCTTTGAGTTCCAGTGTGTATTCAGAGGTAGTTTTTCTCAAATTAAACCGTGAAAAGCTTGTGAAGTGAATCTCAGCTCTGTAGATTGTTTTATTTCTGACTTACTCTAGAAAGTGAAGTGACGTGTGGCCCATACTCGGAATTTGTGCGCTGCATTTAACCCACCCAAGTGCACACACACACACACCGTGAACACACACCCGGAGCAGTGGGCAGCCATATTGCTGAGGTGCCCGGGGAGCAGAAGTGGTTCGGCGCCTTGCTCTATGGTCTCACCTCAGTCGTGGTATTGAGGGTGGAAGAGAGTGCTGGTTATTCACTCCCCCAACCGACAGGTCCTGCCGGACCCGAGACTCTAACCCCACAACCTTCGGGTTACAAATCGGACTCTCTAACCATTAGGCCACGACTGCCCCTCTATATGCTTGTGCTAATTCAGACAACAGGACAAATGGATTTGGAACTGTGCAGATAACAGTGTTGACAGCCTTAAAGGGTTAGTTCACCCAAAAATGAAAATTAGGCTGCGTTTTACTCACCCCCGAGGCATCCTAGGTGTATATGACTTTCTTCTTTCAGACGAATCCAGTCGGAGTTATATTAAAAATTGTCTTTGATCTTTCAAGCTGTTTCATGGCACTCAGCGGGTGTTGTATGCATCAGTCCAAAAGAAGTTAAATAAAAAGTGTCCATCCATAAAAAAAAATTTTTTTTTTAAAAAAGTGTCTCACACGGCTCCGGGGGGTAAACAAAGGCCTTCTGTAGCGAATCGATGCGTTTTTGTAAGAAAAATATCAATTTTCAGAACGTAATAATCACTTTAATGTAGCTTCAAGCTGTTTCATGGCACTCAGCGGGTGTTGTATGCATCAGTCCAAAAGAAGTTAAATAAAAAGTGTCCATCCATAAAAAAAATTTTTTTTTTTTTAAAAAGTGTCTCACACGGCTCCGGGGGGTAAACAAAGGCCTTCTGTAGCGAATCGATGCGTTTTTGTAAGAAAAATATCAATTTTCAGAACGTAATAATCACTTTAATGTAGCTTGCGCTCACTGTTGTACACGGAAGCAGCTCCGGATGGATGATGTATGAGGTCAGCGTTGCACATGCGCCGGTGAGTCTCGTGAAAACCAACGTTTGTTTACAGGAGCAAAGGAAGCAAAGTTTCCTTACTTTAGCAAAGGAAAACCAGTCTCCTCTTGGCTTATATCGAAATCCTCTGACATTCTTCTTTACAAATCCTCGTTTTGTACTTCTAATAAGTGACCGGTGTTTTGTTTTGATCTCTCCCGCTGTGCTTCCGCGTGCGTCACTTCTGAGCGGCGATTGCGCAAAGCTGAACTCATACGTCATCCGCCCGGAACTGCTTCCGTTTACAACAGTGATGCGCCACCCGCCCGGAACTGCTTCCGTTTACAACAGTGAGCGCAAGCTAGATTCAAGTGATTATTACGGTTTGAATATGGATATTCTTCTTACAAAAACGCATCGATTCACTACAGAAGTCATTTGTTCACCCCCCAGAGCCGTGAGAGACACTCATCCGCCCGGAACTGCTTCCGTTTACAACAGTGAGCACAAGCTAGATTCAAGTGATTATAACGGTTTGAATATGGATATTCTTCTTACAAAAACGCATCGATTCACTACAGAAGTCATTTGTTCACCCCCCAGAGCCGTGAGAGACACTTTTTTTATGGATGGGCGATTTTTATTATTTTATTCTAGTTCTTTTGGACTGATGCATGCAACACCTGCAGAGTGGCCTTTCAAAAGATTTTTGTTGTTTTATCTCTCCCGTTTCTTTTAGTTAAACAATGAGCAGTGCTGCCATCTTGTGGACAAATGAATTGGCGCCAAAAAAATTAAAGGCGCATGTGGGCCATTTTCCCAACTGTATGTACCATACTGATGACAAAATTTAAGTCATGTGCAGGTCACTTTGGTATGTAAATAACCTTCTCTGATTGGCTTAACTCATTCTCAAAAGCATTTTTACATTGTAGCATTGTTTAATTTTTTATTGTGACAGCATATGAAATTGGAAAACTTCCAAACTAACAAAACTTTTCTTGCAAAATAGCTTTCAATATCTATACTATTGGACCTATGGTATCAAATATATGGCATACAAGCTTCACAAGTCTCAAATAGAAGCTGGGCCTTTGAATAACCTCATTCCCTGCATTCATGACCATTTCAGGCCAAACACAACAGGTTATTTGGGCCCATAACTGTCATAACCCATTGACTTCTCTCATATTACATCCCGACCACATTTCAGCATGTGCATGATGACATTTTGGCCTTACATTTTCCTGGAAGACAAAGCAGCTGAGGAGCGCGGTGGCCTGCTCCGCCGTCAGGTCGTTGAACAGCCCGTTAAACACCATCTCTGTCAGCAACAGCTCATCTGCACTGCAAACACACAAGAACACCACAGGATGGTTTAGAAACGAGCCCGAGTGTTGTAAATAACAGCTGTCTGAGTAAAATTTAGTTTTGTTTGCTTTTAATGCATGTCTTTTAGCTGGAATTGTTTAGAACAAGGAATCGTGAACGTGAACACAAAATATAATTGAACGACAACCGTGCTTATTTTTGTTTTCTTGGTAACCAACCTGCTGATCTCACAGGCCACACGACCTTTCATCTCGATGACATCAGAGGAAGTGGCGAATCCCAGGCGCCGCAGCACACGCTTCCTGCACTTCAGCTCGTCCATCTGCAGCACGGTACGTGCTTTCTTTAGCTCGCGCTTTGCCGCTTTAATGTCGCCTGCAATCTGAAACACAAGCACATTGACAGTGAGAAAAGACATACTTCCTGTTTTAAATGTGATTTAACACATCAGAAATGTTACCCAAACATACATTTCAAATACGCATGTTCCAGGAAGAAACAAAACAGCAGATACTCAGTCACAACACACCTGTCGCACACTCATTTACACCCTTAAAGGTTTCCACAAACAAACGACATCTGTAAACATGCACTTGAACGTGTATGGTTAAAACTTTTGCGTGTAACGCATTAAAACAAACTTGATGAAGGCACCACAGAAAACATGGCTGAAGCTAGGGCTGGGACAATAAATCGATGCATCGCGTTTCGTGGATCGATTTGAGATTTTCTCTCGAATTGATTCGGAGCTTAGTTTTTAACAGCAGATGATGCTCTAGGCTAGTTTTTAACTGCACACTCAAATGCTCCCGAAGAAGAGCACTTGTGCGTTCGCCTGAGTAATGCAAGTGGTTAAATGTACTTGCACATCGGCTTTTATGCTTTTATGATGCGAGATTAATGTAAGCACAGCCTACTGTGAACATCCTTGTAATTCGCTTCAACCTTATCGAACTTTATAATTGATTATTTTAGGTTCAAATGGTGTACGTGTAAGGAACTGGAAGCAAGCAAAATACAGCTATTTCTAAAGCACGCAGTGCCATCTGCTGTTAAAAACTAAGCTCAGAATCGATTCAAGAGAGAATCGCGATGCCTTCGGAAAATCTCAGAATAATTTCTTGATTCGCGATGTATCGATTTATTGTCCCAGTCCTAGCTGAAGCATAATGTTTTAACGCACCGACTTTACACTGTTACAACACCATACCAAGCCAGTGAGGAGATAGCGCCACCATCTGTCTAAAGTGAACAAAACATGGGCAAAAATTTGTCTAATTTAGGAATAACTTCATGTGACTTCATTCAATGTATTTCTGGGGACTGCAGAATACTGTTTTTACTCAAGATCATTCATTACCTTCTACGTCATTTAGAGTGGATTCATGTGCAATTACTATTTCTTTAAAAGAAAAAGTTAACTATTCTTTTTACTTTACAACATCAGCAATTCTATTGGGTATTTATGGAGA
>NW_015506007.1:638236-646644 GCF_001515645.1 Sinocyclocheilus grahami | reverse complement strand
CCTAACCCTAACCCTAACCCTAACAAGTTAATTTCATTTTATTTTCTCTATAGCGCCAGATCACAACAGAAGTAATTTAAAGTTACCTTTGCTATAGAACATGTCTATACCTTGTTCTTTTATTAAACAAACTAAATAGCCTTGTTATTTATCTTATTTACACGACGGCATGTCATTTCTGTCTCTACGTTACATGGTCGCGCTCTCTGTATCGCGCACAGCGGAGTTCCGCCCCGATGCGCGCGCACACACAAACGTACGCGCACACACCCACTCCCACTAGTATTTGTAAATATTAAGCAAAACGACTATTTAAATATGAATTCTGCATGTCTATGTGTTAATGAATGGCGCAGACGCGCGGTTTTGTGTACTACTCGTACTGAAGCGCGCGTGGCGCTTCCGGTGATATTGACGTCTGTCGTCTCACTAATGAGGACATAAATAACGTTACATGAACAACATCTCCAGAACTGCTCTGAGAGTCACTTCATGAGCATTTGACCATTTCATTTGAGTAAAACTATCCTCATATCATATACACACACAGAAATGTAAAGGTATTCACGGCAACCCGTCAAAATAAAAGTTCGGTTTAACTTGAAGACATTGTAGCAGAAATATATTAGCCTACTATTGTTCAGTAGAATGTATGTAATAGGCTACTACTACTACTACTAAACTTATTAAAACCTTATTTATAAAGGAATAATCATACAATATTTATTTAGTGTTTTAAATGTAATGTTAAATCCCCTTTATTTTCCAAAAAATTTTATTTGTTTAATTTTCATTAATTAAAAGATAAATTAAATGAATGTTTTATGCCTTAAAAATGTAAATGCACAACACAGAATTTCTGAGGGGGGAAAAAATCATAAGGCTATTGTAAGAATAAATGAAACTTGTTTTTATGCTTTCAAATAATTAGACATGCTAAAACACATAATTTGGTAACAATAAAACATAAGATTGGAAAAAATAAAACATGTTTGGGCCCTAACCCTAACCCTAGCGGAAACACTGAGATATATATATTAGGGCTGGGATGATAAATCGATGCATCACGAATCGAGAAATGATTCTGCATCAATTCTGAGATTTTCCAAAGGCATCGCGATTCTCTCTCGAATCGATTCGGAGCTTAGTTTTTAACAGCAGATGATGCTCTAGGCTAGTTTTTAACTGCACACTCAAATGCTCCCGAAGAAGAGCACTTGTGCGTTCGCCTGAGTAATGCAAGTGGTTAAATGTACTTGCACATCGGCTTTTATGCTTTTATGATGCGAGATTAATGTAAGCACAGCCTACTGTGAACATCCTTGTAATTCGCTTCAACCTTATCGAACTTTATAATTGATTATTTTAGGTTCAAATGGTGTACGTGTAAGGAACTGGAAGCAAGCAAAATACAGCTATTTCTAAAGCACACAGTGCCATCTGCTGTTAAAAACTAAGCTCAGAATCGATTCAAGAGAGAATCGCGATGCCTTCGGAAAATCTCAGAATAATTTCTTGATTCGCGATGTATCGATTTATTGTCCCAGTCCTAGCTGAAGCATAATGTTTTAACGCACCGACTTTACACTGTTACAACACCATACCAAGCCAGTGAGGAGATAGCGCCACCATCTGTCTAAAGTGAACAAAACATGGGCAAAAATTTGTCTAATTTAGGAATAACTTCATGCGACTTCATTCAATGTATTTCTGGGGACTGCAGAATACTGTTTTTACTCAAGATCATTCATTACCTTCTACGTCATTTAGAGTGGATTCATGTGCAATTACTATTTCTTTAAAAGAAAAAGTTAACTAGTCTTTTTACTTTACAACATCAGCAATTCTATTGGGTATTTATGGAGATGACGACGACGACGACGACAAGCAGGAAGTGGGTCTCCATTTCAAAAACACTTGACACATTTGTCATTAGTATTTAGAATTATTTTAGTATTATTTATATAAAATTGTAGTATTTAATACTTTAAATTAGCTTCTGTTTTTAGATTTTCCGTTTCAATTTTCTTCATAAATTTCATTAATTTGATGTACTTGTCATTATTATTAGTTTGTTTTAGGTTAGTTTGTTAATCGTTTCCTCGATTAAATTTGAGTATTCGATAAAAAACAAACCAGCCTTGATTGCTTTAACTGGCAAAATACCTGAAGTCGCACATTTCACGGACGAGAATCCAAGAAAAGCATTATTAGACCATTTTTTAAGGCTGCATGGTGTATTAAATCCATTAAAAAAATCATAATAAAGTATAGTGCTATTGTGAATTCACAAAGGCTGCGATTCAATTAAATAAATATATGCACTATGGGGTTTACTATGCACAAAAACATATGATTACTTGCGTTTGCTATTTTATTTGAACCAATTATTATTGCCTCATTGCTATTAAACATGTATTTTAAGTCTAGTGTTTGCTTGGGTATATTTTTTATTACCACAAAGAATTATGATTACTTGATTAAATCAACAGAATAATCGACTGATTACTCGATTACCAAAATAATCGTTCGTGACAGCCCTAGTCTGTTTTACATTTTTTTCACTTTAGCTTTTTATTTCAGTTTTAGTCATTTTAGCATTTCAACTAAAAATAAAATGTAAATGGTGCCTTGAGGAGTAATTGAAAAAGTTTTTCATCTAATATTTTTCTTCAACTTTATTTCGAATAATGACAACATTTTTTATAGTTTTAGTAAACAATAATACTGAAAATACCACTCATACACTTGGCTGCAGCATTACCTACTAGTCAAAAGTTATGAATGGTGTATTAAAAGGATGGTTCACCCAAAACTGAAAATTATATTGACAGTAAGGTTAAACAGTTTTGGCCCACTACACTGCAGCTGATTCACCCCTTACAAGACTCACTGTCTGAGTGGCTCTAATGCCATTATCCACTTTAAGGCTTATCTGAGATCTTTCTAAAGTGATTCAGACACAGACTGAAAACAGGACACTGAGAAGAGCGGAATTGTTTTCAAGCAAAAAGGGCAAGAATCTCTCACTCCTCCAGAAACAACATCCAGCAATCAACAATACATACTTCAGCATTCAATAATCATGCTGTTTAGTGTATTGCTAATGCGTCGTCTAAATGCTATGACCTACACTGACGCCTACAACTAGGGCATGAGCTCAATGAACAATTGCGCCACTTAATAAACCAGAAAATATTTTCCTATCCTAGACGAGACTAAAACACATTCAAATCAAAAACATTTTGTTTTACAATAGGTGACAAATATTATAATTAAAATTAATTATATTATAAATATTTAGTATATAATTCAGGCATTAAATATTTTAAATAAAGCAAATAATTTTAAATATCCAAATAAGAGAAATATAATAAGCAATGTAATTTATACAGTAAATAAGTATCACAAAAGTTTAGAAGTATTAAAAATAAATACTGCATTAATATTAGAAATAATATAATTTACATATAAAATATATATTTTAATACAATGTTTGTGTGTGTGCGTGTATAAAAACAACACCACCACATTTGTTAACACATATATTGAACATTTTATACTTTCCAATCTAGCCCATGATAGGAAATTTTCAGGATTTCTTGGCCGCTATGAAGGTTTAGTTCTGGGGTTACTCCCTGTAGATCTATATAAGACAGGGTTGATCTAACCAAATGTCTAATCTGGTTTGGAGGGATATCCCAAGTCCCCATAATGCATCTGACCATTTAATTCCATAACATGCACACCCAAAAACAAATATAACCCATGCACAACTCCTGCAGGGAACCTATTAAAACAAAAACACTTATCCCCTTAATGCCCCTGCACAATGCGAGCGATTATTGGGCCGCATGACTGTTTGTGATCTGATTTGAGCGCCTATTCACCCTGCACAAATGTCAGTTTCCCACTTTTGTTTAGTTCTGGTGGACCTTCAAGATTTCAGCCGCAGGAAATGACATCCACCCCTTCTGGTGCGCCTTAAACAATAGAGCCATATTTTAAATGACATTTGCGACTCCTGCGCTGACCAGAAAAAGGTTGCGTCTATGAAAAGAAATTACATTTATATCAATCCCGCCGTGACTTCTGCACATTCACTCATCCTATAGTGGACTCACCAGCGCTTTCTTCTCACACAGAGTGTAAACGGCCTCCAGCTTGGGGTCGCTGTGCAGGGGGTGCGTGTACATCCTGTGCTCGAACGCCTCCACCTTCTGAATGACCTTCTTCAGCGCTGGATCCTTGATACCCATGTCGTCTATGGGATCTAGCAGAGGAACGCCATCTGGGAAACGTTTCTGGACCTCCTGGAAACCACAACCAGAAGCAGTCGTGTGCTTTTATCTTTAAAACCTTTGAAATTATTATAATCACCACCATTCAACACCTTCCATTAGGAGATCAGTTGAGATGGTCCACAGAGAAAAAAAATTTAATAAAAAATTTCACATGGCCACTCCTAGAGATTATTGTCCACAACTGACTTTAGATCAGTCTGGTGAAATGTAAAGGAAGTGTGTGATTGTGCAGGGAAAGGTTCAGAATTACAAGATTATCTGTACTGTTACTCCATGCAGAGCATAACAAATTACTTAATTTATTGTAGTGTAGTATGTGAGGCAGTATGCAGACAGTAATAGTATGCTACAGTGTCACATGATGTTAATTTGTTAGTCATTTCTTACAAGGCCTCTGCAGGTTTATGGAGGTAAATTTAAGACTTCAAGACTACCATTTTAAGCAAAGATAAGGAATAAACTGAAGCGTTGCTAATAAAGACACATTTATAGACCATAGCAACATGTGTATATGTATATATATCGGGGCTCGCAAAATCGCTAGCCCGACCTCCCGGGGCTATTGTGTTTTCCAGTCGGGCTACCAAAATGTATCACCCCCCTTCCCGACGGGCTATCTTGAACAGTGATATAAAATTTCTTCCTTGATTTGCGTTGTTCACTAGCTTGTAGGGGTAAAACGAATCACAGTTGATCGTTTACACGTGTTTCTAAGTCTTGCCGATTTAAACATTTAAGTGTTTTAATCCATTCACGCACATTCGGAGCTGCGCGCAGAGTCGCATTTCAGACAACGAGCGTACACAGAATTGATTCCTCTTTCGCGTATCCTTGCATCTGAAAGAACACATACACACAAAATTATCTCAAATAACAATCTACCCATTGTGTGTGTGCTGACCTGTATGGATTTAAGCATGCTCTGTCGGTTGTCATACGGCCGCAGGTCTTTAGGAATGTAGAGGCGCACAGAGCTAATGGAGGTGATGAGATGAAGAATCACAGGAACAACCTGAATGACAAACAAATGCTTCTGATTGGACGAACCTCTTTTGGCTGCCTCTGCATGAAGAACTTAACGCCATGGCCATATATGACCAAAACCACAGCGAGAAGCTGGAGGGTCAATCTAAACACATTTAGCAGGACCGGCGTCGACATAAAAGCAGAGTTTACAAGCCCACGGAGATGGAGAAGAAAAACAAGAGCCATCAGCTAAAGCCATCCAGCCTCTGGAGCTCCAGCTAAATCGCTTAACGTTTGAGGAAAGAGGTCAAAAAAGGAAAACACAAAAACACAGTTGTAATAAAGTGCTTTTTATGCTTTGAAACACAGACAAGTTTCTCTAGTAGATTATGCTGTAAAAATGCAATAAGCACCAGCATTTTGAGCTCCAGCCAATTGACATCCGTTCCAAAAAAACAAGCTGGTGGAGGAAGGCCCTTATATTCCACAAAACAGACTGTTTGTAATGTTGATTACGGTTGTTACTGTTAACTAAAAAAATGGTATTTTAAATAAAGCTGAAATGGAAAAACTTTTGGGAAAAAATTTAAATTTGAAGTACATGTACTTTTTATAACATTACAAAAACTATATAATAAAAATAATGACATAAGCACAAAACAAAATGAATTACTAAGGTTGAAAATATAAAAATGAAAGCTAATTCACAAAATATTAATAATTACTATAATACTACATAATACTAAAACAACACTGTTTACTGTTTAACACTGAATTACATGTTAATTAAATTTTAAATGAACCACATATCCAATACTGCAAAATATAGCTTCATGGGCATTAGATTTTCTTAACACATCTCTGGTATGTATGGCAGCAAGTTAATAGTGGACGCTGTATTAAAACACAAATGAAACCACAAAAAAAAGGACATTGTATAAGTTTGGGTTGCATGTTTAATAGCTCTGGCCTCTGTTCTCAGTCTGTTTTGGTGGCTTCCTGTACATGGCTGAGGTAAGCCATGTTTCTATATAAAATCTAGGCTGGTGTGGCGTTTCTGGGTCATGTTCGCTCTCAAATTCCCAGTATCGCTCTCTCACCTGCATCTCGCCCTTTTCTCCTGGGCCTGCTGGTTTGGCTGCCTCCGTGGCCGCGTTCTTCACGCTGTCTTTGCTGCAGTGGAGCAGAACCTCCACCACAAATAACGGCTCAGCATCCCCAACTGCAGCCTACAACAGACATTACATTTTTTTTCTCCACCAAAAAGAGTCATAATCCAGTTTTTCACAAAATGTCCACTTTACAAACTAAGTAGTTCAGGTTTTTGTTTGCTGCTGGCAAATTAATAACCAAGCGTTGATGTATTCATGTCATCATGACTGATGTCAGAAACCCCAAGGTTCAGAATGAGTCATTTTTGCAGCTTAGTTTCATAAAATGTTTTTTTGTTTTTCACTTGGAAGTCTTGAGTTCTGCAAGTCACAATGTAATAAGATGAAGTAAAATTTGATTCCTCAAAATATATGACCCCTTGTAACACATTTAAGTTGCACGCTTTAAGCACAAAGAGCATATGGCAATACCTTGACATTTGTCTTCTTTTGGAAATTGACGACTATACCCCAACCGAAATCCAGATCTTCTTTTTTCACCTGGATATGAAACACCAAAGAGTGTTTAGCATTTTCAGTGTTTCAACAAACCAAGAAAACCAAGCGTGTGACGGCTACACCTTCCAACAAAAGTTAAGTTTAAATTTGGATGACACATTAATTGTATTTGTGTGCAGAGAAAGAGCTGCTGGACACGTACCCTGACCAGTCTGCCCGGCTGCAGAAAAGGCAGGCAGTATCTAGGTTTGTGAATAAATTCCTCAATTTCTTTGCCCAGTTTGGCCAGCTGCTGACGGATCTTGTAGTAGGTCACCACGCTCTCTTCATTAGGGATTCGTATTGCATTATACCCCTCCTCCAGCTTTTTCATCTCTGTGGGAATCACAGAAACAGATATAAAGATAGGAATGATAAAAATAACATCCAATAGACAACCCAATTACTGGTTATGTGTGCAAGCAAAGCCAGTTTTAACTGAATTTTAACAGTTGAGTTGTTCTAAACCCACAACCAACAGGCTTTTCTATGAAACGCAAAAAAAAATATTTCGACGAAAGTTTCCTGCTGCTCTTTTACAATGGTGAATGAACAATCAACAATTACAGAATTTGAACTATGAGAAACATTCCTTTAAATCATAGTAGTTCTTACTCTCCACAACACCAGGCACGGCTCTATAGTGCTGGAACTGGTAGAAGGATTTCTCCAGCATGTACTCTGGGTTGATCTCCTCCACACGCAGTAGATTGAGCACCATGTTGTAGGTCAGGTGGAACGCACTGTTCAGAGGATCCGCCGAACCCTACAGGAATAAAAGATGCTACTGAATAAATCATCAATATGACATGAATCCAACACAACCCGCTGACACCCATATGGTGCGAGGAAGACGAGGTAAAATGTTTTCTGCAACAATAGGGCTGGGAGATATCAGATATTGTCAAATGGTTAAATGTATCTTCAAATGCATGTATTTATTCAAAAAAATGTCTTAGATGTTTTTTTTCCTCAGAGAAATCATAATTTCACCTAAACAGCCACTGTTTTAAAATAGATTCAAAATGTTTAATTGAAATAAAAATACTCAAGGTATGTATTTAACAAATAAGATTCATTTACTCATTTCAATTTATTCAGTGTACTAATATGCTATACTAAAAATATCAATATATGACCATCATGAAGTTTCAACAAATTTTTACACTGCATCAACGCATGAAAAATGGCATCCAAAAACATTCATGAACATTTCAAGTAAAGACACAAATGAATAGGTGAATCAGAATTTTGAATCGACTCCCTGAAACGGTTTGAACTGATTCACAGAAAAACAGTTTTAATACTAAAGTATCAGATGCTACTAAAACATCTTACTTCATCTTCATATTTGATAATACAGTAGCAGCAAAATCAAACAATGTGAATATTCAATAATCACCAGAGTTGCCAGGTTTTCACAGCAAAACCCGCCCAATTGCTACTTAAAACTAGCCCAAAACTAGGGGGGGGGGGGGGGGGCGCGCCA
>NW_015506007.1:612750-638217 GCF_001515645.1 Sinocyclocheilus grahami | reverse complement strand
TGGGTTGTCCCAGTAAAAATCGCGTTTTGGGGGGTAAAATACATGTTTTTTGGTGGGGTTCCGCTGATAAATGTCGCACTCCAGGGGCTAAAAACCACGTTATTGGGGTCGCTTCAACCTGCAGCCATGAAAAACAACCCGCGGCAACAGTGTTAAGGTAGCCCAATTCAAAAATGTCTGAAATTTTAGATTTTTGCTCTGTAGCGCCCCCTTTTGGCCCATTGCGATGAGACTTTGTCAACTTCTCCCCAAATTGAGCTCTACGATCTGGCCAAGTTTCAAGTCTCTAGGCCTTACGGTTTGGTCTGCACGATCAGTTTTACGGCGGAAGAATAATAATAATAATAATAAAAAAAAATCCTAACAATTACAATAGGGTTTCAGCACTGTGTGCTTGAACCCCTAAATATACAACAATCAACCACTGATGCCTTGACCACACGAAGAGTAAGAAAACCACACAGCTCTGTCTATTTATCAACAGGTTTTGCAACAAAGAGCAGGACTTAGAGGAGAAAACTGAGAAGGCACTACAGGCATGTCATGGCTTTCCTAGTATTCTCTTGGAAACTTTACAGCAAAACCATGATGAAATATAATTCAAATTCAGTCAGGAAGGAAGGCATTGAGCAATACTTTAATGGACCCCAAGCAGAGATGGGATGCTTCAGAGGGGGGATCAGGAGTCCGCAGGGATGAATCCTGGCAGGCAGGCGTGTGAGACCAAGAGAACTTACGGACTTCATGTTAAAGAGTGTATTAATGAATGGGACGGCCCTTGACAGAGGGTGCCAAAGCTTAGAGTGGGGATAAGGGGTTTAGAGAGTTTTTGCATCAGAGTGAACAAAACAAACAAAACACCCAACTAACTAAATCAGTCATCATGTTCGATTTGGAGCGTTACCTTCAGTAACTGTTTGCCCACCGCAGGGCTCATCTTCTCATCCACCATGAAAATGACTATTCCCCTCTCGTCCATTCCTCTTCTGCCAGCACGTCCTGACATCTGGATATACTCTCCGGAGGTGATCTAATGTGGAGGGTTGAAAAAAAAGAAAATAATTTTACTTAATGTTACTTAACAAATATATTTAAAAAAAGCAATAAAATGAGCACTGCAAAAAAATTACTTTTACTAGACAAAGAACGTGAAAAAAAACCCCCAGCAAAAACATCTTATTGGTTAAAGATAACTTGCCATATACAGATTTTTTTATTTTATTTAACAGTATAGTATGCATAATTTTACGGTAAATACTGTTTTTGAATATCTACTACAAAAATCTATCAAATTATACTAAACAAGGCAATATATGCAGTTTATAGTAACATTTTATTTACAATAAACCAACTGTAAAAGAAGACTCCCAAAAGTACGGTGCACCCCATTCATTAGATTATTTAAATAAAGTTTCTTATTTTTGTTATCGGTTTGTTGTTCCATTTTATGTGTAGTTAATGTTTATAGAAATCTAGTAGTTAATGAAATATGGCTATGAAACTGTAAAATCACCAGGGACCAAAATTGATGAATTGTTCACAATAAAACCAGGAATGGGTGCTTTAAGTAAACAGAGTCAATTTTTATTTCATGTTAAATGGATGTCAAATCACTTTTTTTTTCATTTTTTAAAATGTTTTTGAAAGATGTTTTTTGACTGCATTTATTTGATCAAAAACACAGTAAAAGAGTAAGAGTGAAATATAATTACAAGTTGTCCAGTCTTCATTCTTTCTGTTCACACTTTATTTTAAGGTCCAATTCTAGCTATTAGCAAACCATTAACTACTACTTTTGCCTCAACCTCCTAATTTGCTGCTTAAAAAAATCTGTTAGTAAGTTAGTTGTTAAGTTTAGGTATCGGGCAGAATTAGGTATGTAGAATATGGTCATGCAGAATGTGCTTTATAAGTATTAATAAACAGCCAATATGTTAATAAAAGGCATGTTAATAAGCAACTAGTTAATAGTGAGAATTGGTCCCAATACTAGTGTGTTAACTTCTTTCTTTTTTTTAAATCTTACTGACCCTAAACTTTTGAACATCAGTGTATACTTCAACTTCAAAATTTGTCTGATTTTTATGTTTTCCATTGATCAGGAAGTTGACGTGCATAATGGTGGTAAAATCACAGCAAGATGTGGTTCTTAATAAATTTTGCTCTGGGGAAACATCTGCAGTTGCCCAAACGATAAGGTTTCCATCTGAAAGTTCCTTACTGGTACGGCTCTGATAAATCACAATCTGGCACCAGCCTCAAACAATGTAACATATCAGCCCATTCGTTTGGCAAATATTGTTTTTGCCTGATAACCCCTCCTAACGTTCCTCCACTTTATTACAGCAACCCGCCGCTGACCCCAGATCAGTTTTATCTTCTATTAACTGCTAAACATCCGAGAGGGGTTCAGTGCCTGCGATCGGTCAGCCAAAACCTTGAGCGTGCGTTTTCTGGCAGACTCATTGATACCAGATGTTCCTTACAAGACGTTTTAGATGGCAGCTTCCATCGCTCACGCACTCTCTGCCTGCTGGAGTATAAAAACCAAGGGCCTCTTTTATTCACAACAGCTTGAGTCATTGCCTCACACTCACACAAACAATACGTGGCAGCTTGGACGGCACTGTTGCTCGACCCTGTGTCCTCTCTGTGCAACGATGGACGAAGAGGCAAGCAAATGCATTTGGAAATTTGATTAGCGATTACTATGAGAAGCAGGACAGAGGATAACGTTTGTGATTTACCCAGCGGAAGTCTTTGCCGTCAAATTTGCGCGCACTGGTGAAGAGCACGGTTCTTGCAGGCATGTTGATTCCCATGGCAAATGTTTCTGTAGCAAACAAGGCCTAAAGAACGACAGAGAGAAAGATGTTGAAAATGATGAAAACTTTAGCAAAGATACTAGGTGAGCTGTCTAAAAGTGTCAGTTCACCCAAAAACCTAAATTTTTTGCCTCAAGTTCAAACCTATATGACTTTTTCTTCCATGAAACACAAAACAAACTTTGAAGAATAACCTGGCTGCTCTTGGGTGGTCAGTATGACCTAAATCTTTTATCACAGTAAATTAATATAATAATGTTATTTTTGCTGCTCATTAGAATTTTATATACACGACATTCCCAATCATAGTTATTAATGTTGTGCACTGCTGTTTGGGCTGCGTGTGCTGAGCTAAAGATGATCACCGGTAAACTGAAGCGCTCTTTTAACTTAACCAAACGCATTCTATATGAGATAAATCAGATATACATCAAATAAACACAATATTACAACGTACAATTGCACAAAAGGCAGCAAACGAACAGCGCGCATCTGAAGTGTCTCTGAAGGAAATAATGCATTATTTATCGGCTTTAAGATATCGGCCAAATTTTCTTATCAGGCCGATACCGATAACAGAAAAAATTAGCATTTATCGGCCGATACCGATATGGTGGCCGATATATCGTGCATCCCTACTGCAAACCCAACCAAAATGTATTTAAATACACACACATGCATACATGCATATATTAGTTGATAAAATGGATATCTGAAATCATGCGATCATTTTGTGTGGAAAACACACAATTCACTGTATTGAATATACAAATGAATTAACTTGTATAAGCCAATGATGTCTGGACACAAAATATGCAAGACCCTACTGATATTTGCCGTCAAATAACATTAAAATGGCATTTTTCTTGGAGCTTCTGCAGAGTAATTAATGACTTTATATTTTCATGTTCCTCACACAAAGCTAACATATGACGTCAGAAGACTTGGAACATAGATCATGGAACATAGAAAATTCTTATTTGTGTTCCATGAGAGAATTTCACAGGAAAAACAAGAGGGTGAGTAAATAAAAAGAACTAAACAAAATAAACAAACGAAACAAAAACAAAAACCAAACGAAAGTGAATGTTAAAAAACAAAACACCAAACAACAAACCAAACAATATCAAAGAAAACAAAACTGACATCAATCAAAACAAAACAAAACTTGAAAAAGGTTGTCAATTATGAATGACTCAATGTTTAGTCAAGGTGAAAGTGTTTATCCACCATTACACAAAAGTGCTTCCAGTCGTTTGAGGGTTGCTTGAAGGATCTCACCTTTAGCAGCCCCTCAGAGAACAGGATCTCAATGGTCTCTTTCAGGATCGGGAGGAGGCCGCCATGATGAATTCCAATTCCTCTCTTCAGCAATGGCAGAACATGCTCCACCTGTTGAGACACAATCCCAATTAAACACACACGGCTTCAGGACTCTTCCAGGTCACATTATTACTGTTTTCACAGCTCAGTCAGATTAGCATAGTGTAGCTAATCAAGACCAGCTTAAAGCCCAATTAACACCAAGACATGAAACTTTTCAAGGCATGAACAAAAAGTACAACATTTTCAAGAAATGGGTCACCTAAAAATGAAAAGTCTGACTCGGTCTACTCAACCTTACTTGTATGGAATACAAAAAGTCTGAGCTAAACGCTACCACATGATGAGAATGAATGGTAATTCACAGCTGTGTTTTGGAAAATGTGTGGAAAAGAGCAGCTAGGAGATTCTACTACATTTCTCCTTTTTTGTTCTACACAAGAATGACAATTTGAATTTTTTTGGTGAATTATCCCCAAAACAATGCATATTTATTCATTATTACATACCGAGTCTAAAATACCGTACCACACAATTAAAAATAAAATTGAAATAAAAACTTTTATAAGAAAATAAGCCTTAAAAATAAGTAATGGATCTAAATGCAAGGATGGCCCCCAGGGACAGGGTCCCTAAAAGCATCCCAAAAATAAATAGTTTAATGAATGTATAGTTTTATAGCAGTTAATGTTATGTGGTTCCATTTTAACTGCATATATCTTGCTATAATAAATAATATTAAGATATATTAAGATATAATAAATTACTATTAATAATAATAAAGTGTTAATTATGACATATGAACTATATTTTTTCTCTCATTCAAAAAGTAATGTTATTTAAGTAATAATTTTCATATATTGTATAATATTTTTCAAAACAACATAGAATAAATTAAAATCTGTAATTTCTGTGTCAGGGAAGTGAAAATATCCACAAAGGCAAATCTGGGTCAACAGCATAATTAGCTCAGAATAAGCTCACAGAAATATGCCATTGAGAACAATCAGACAAGGGTCAAGTTGAAGGATGGTCCGTTCCTCATAAAGGCAACATTTACACAAACAGCATAGTTGAACTAGTTCTGTAATCACTCATCCTCCAACAGCAGGAGTTCAGATGGAGGATCGGTTTATCTTCACACTGACAGAGCAGCATCCATGAAGACCATCTGATCTGAGATCAGCACCTCTACTACATGAGTACGAGCCAAATACTGCTGTCCTGCAATGTGGAAATGGATGACAGAATTGTTGAAATGTAGAAGTGGAGGAAATATGGTGTAGGAGTAACAGCAGGACCCGAAGAGAGAGTGGAAAGTTTTACGAGCCTCTTGAAACCATTTTGGGATTTGCAAAAACACCCAGTCACCTCAAACAAGTTTAACACGCACTGCCCTACTTTTGTTGTGGTTTGTGTGGCTGACCTTCAATTACCAACAGCTTACAAGATTAAGTGAATATTTTGTTAAAACAGAAAAACTTTCTGACAAAAAAAAAGTTCTGGATGTTAATAATGGGAGACTTTTAACATCTTAAAAGCTTAACGTGGTCCATACGGGAAACATTTTAGGGTAGTCAATATGATGAAAATAGATTTATTAGCAATTCTGAGTTTGGTGTAATTTAGTACCATTTAATTTAAAAATGTCACCCAAGAATGTGGTAACATTTCAATTCTTATTAATATGGCTGGTTAGAGTGCATCCCACTGGACAAGAACTTGCATTTCACAATGTCCCAGTGCTGCTGTTAAAATACTTTTACCATGTTTTTCAGAATAAGAAAAAAAGGTTTTAAATGATTTTTAAATCTTGATGTTATTAATGCATAGTTAATGCTTTAAAGGAAAGCACAGGCTGTTCAAGTTAGCTTATTTTAAAAACATTGATGGAATGATTGTAAATATAACTAAATATAAATGTCATGTATGTGTCATATGTTAAAGAAATGTAGCTCACCCAAAAAAACACAAATTTGTGGAAAAATAATTTACCATTAGGCCATCCAATATGTAGATGAGTTTGTTTATGCATCTGAACAGACTTGGAGAAATTTAGCATTATGTCACTTGGCCACCAATGGATCCTCTGCAGTGAATGGGTGCCATCAGAGTCCAAAAAGCTGATAAAAACATTGCAAAAATCCACACCAATCATCAAGGCTTTTTAACTTTAAACGATGACAAAATCCATTAACATATTTGTTTAGAACTGGACTTTTGGACTGTTTTCACTTCTCAACAGTGCTTGTTCGGGCATATTTCTCTCCTGATTCAGACAAAATTACTTTTTCACTGGAGAAAGAATTATTATGGATAGAGTACTCATATATTAGCTGGAAGCAATGGCTTGAAGTTAAAAACATCCTAATGACTGGAGTCACGTGGATTATTATGATGGTTTTTATCAGCTGTTTGGACTCTCATTCTGACGGCACCCATTCACTTCAGAGGATCCACTGATGAACAAGTGATGTAATGCTGAATTTCTCCAAAACTGTTCCCTTGATAAAACAAACTCATCTACATCTTGGATGGCCTGAGAGCGAGAAAAAAACTTAACTATTCCCTTAATTAATGTCAATTTGAGCAATTCACTACCATTTTTTTGTTGAAGTACTCACCATTCATCAATATTCAGGCAAACAAGTTATCAGCTTATGATGGTAACTTAAATAAATATTAGTAAACTTATTTTATCATTGACATAGACCACTTAATACAACATTGTACAAAACACAGAAGTCTACCTGTGAAAAAAAAGTTCTGGATGTTAATAATGGGAGACTTTTAACATCTTAAAAGCTTAACGTGGTCCATACGGGAAACATTTTAGGGTAGTCAATATGATGAAAATAGATTTATTAGCAATTCTGAGTTTGGTGTAATTTAGTACCATTTAATTTAAAAATGTCACCCAAGAATGTGGTAACATTTCAATTCTTATTAATATGGCTGGTTTGAATGCATTCCACCGGACAAGAACTTGCATTTCACAATGTCCCAGTGCTGCTGTTAAAATACTTTTACCATGTTTTTCAGAATAAGAAAAAAAGGTTTTAAATGATTTTTAAATCTTGATGTTATTAATGCATAGTTAATGCTTTAAAGGAAAGCACAGGCTGTTCAAGTTAGCTTATTTTAAAAACATTGATGGAATGATTGTAAATATAACTAAATATAAATGTCATGTATGTGTCATATGTTAAAGAAATGTAGCTCACCCAAAAAAACACAAATTTGTGGAAAAATAATTTACCATTAGGCCATCCAATATGTAGATGAGTTTGTTTATGCATCTGAACAGACTTGGAGAAATTTAGCATTATGTCACTTGGCCACCAATGGATCCTCTGCAGTGAATGGGTGCCATCAGAGTCCAAAAAGCTGATAAAAACATTGCAAAAATCCACACCAATCATCAAGGCTTTTTAACTTTAAACGATGACAAAATCCATTAACATATTTGTTTAGAACTGGACTTTTGGACTGTTTTCACTTCTCAACAGTGCTTGTTCGGGCATATTTCTCTCCTGATTCAGACAAAATTACTTTTTCACTGGAGAAAGAATTATTATGGATAGAGTACTCATATATTAGCTGGAAGCAATGGCTTGAAGTTAAAAACATCCTAATGACTGGAGTCACGTGGATTATTATGATGGTTTTTATCAGCTGTTTGGACTCTCATTCTGACGGCACCCATTCACTTCAGAGGATCCACTGATGAACAAGTGATGTAATGCTGAATTTCTCCAAAACTGTTCCCTTGATAAAACAAACTCATCTACATCTTGGATGGCCTGAGAGCGAGAAAAAAACTTAACTATTCCCTTAATTAATGTCAATTTGAGCAATTCACTACCATTTTTTTGTTGAAGTACTCACCATTCATCAATATTCAGGCAAACAAGTTATCAGCTTATGATGGTAACTTAAATAAATATTAGTAAACTTATTTTATCATTGACATAGACCACTTAATACAACATTGTACAAAACACAGAAGTCTACCTGTGGCAGCTTTTTGTCTTCATCAGACAGGCAGTCTGTGGCGTTGTTGAACACTTCTTCCACCAGTTTCTTCTCGTCGTCTGGAGTTGGACAGAGAAATTAGAAATCAAACATCAGATGCACACTGGAATACTTCAGTGTGCATGTGTGTCAGCATAACGATCTCTGAAACACAGCCAGCATAACAAAGGTAGGTGTGTGTGTGTTTTATACAGATGCTCAGAGGACATTTCATGATTGCTTGAAACACACTACAAACCAGAGAGACATATACACACAGTGGAGGCAGCGTATAGACTGAGATGGAGAAAAATATCTTCCACCAGTTTCTTCTCGTCGTCTGGAGTTGGACAGAGAAATTAGAAATCAAACATCAGATGCACACTGGAATACTTCAGTGTGCATGTGTGTCAGCATAACGATCTCTGAAACACAGCCAGCATAACAAAGGTAGGTGTGTGTGTGTGTTTTATACAGATGCTCAGAGGACATTTCATGATTGCTTGAAACACACTACAAACCAGAGAGACATATACACACAGTGGAGGCAGCGTATAGACTGAGATGGAGAAAAATTAAATATTCATAAAGTGTACTGGGGAAAGGGAGAGCTGCCATTTTCTTGCTCCAAACAGAGTCTAGAAACAATGCGTCATGAAGGATTAGAACATCTCTATTTCTGCCTGCAGCACGTGGCGTAGTCGGATCCCAGCAGGCTTAGCACATTCAAATTCACAGCATCACAACATACAAACTAAATATAGAGCAGCGGTTCTCAACTGGCTTTGCTTTAGGTCATCAAATTGTGACCCAACACAATGCCAAAATTGTCAACAATGAACAATAAAAGGGTTTAAAATAAATTATTGAAGCTTATTAAAACAACAGCAATAACAGCTGCCAAATTTTGTGCAATTAAATAAATGTAACTTTTTTTGAACAACATTAATACATATACTGTATTCCAGGCTTATTAAATTTTAATTAAAACTGAAACTAAAACCAAAAAATTTAATCAAATGTTTTATTTCAGCAAGTTGCTACATTACTCATTTTAATTTAGTGTAACTTGTTTTAATAAATAACTGTTTTTTTAATTAGGCACATAAAAATAGCTACTAAAAACAACTAAAACTAGTATAAAAAAAACTAGTTAATTTGAACTTAAGTTAGAATAAAAACACAAAAACAATTATTCAAAAGAATATAGTATCTGAATGATACCAAACACTGATATATTCATTTTCCCAATATAATAATTTCATCCAGTTCAATGCGATTCCTTAAAAACTGATCATTAATAAATCATTCACATACACTGCCAGATGTTTAAGAAAACTTAACTTGTATTCTTTAGGCAGTAAAATTAGTCAAAATAAAAAGTCTTAAGATATTATGGCGTTTTATATATACACACAACAAATAATCGTTCAGAAGCATTTATCACATTTCAGGAATAATTAAAATTGTATGTATTCATTCACAAAGATTATATTTTTGGGAGGTTGTACCAAAATTTATTTTGTTTAAACCTGACAACCTTTCCAAGTCATAAAGTAACAAGGTCAAACTAAATGACCTCTGCAGGGTCTGTATATTGGTTGTACCACATGACTTTGATTTGGTAAATAAATGTCTTTCCTTCCAAGAAACACCACTGAAAACAAACCAAAGCAAGTAATCTGGCCTTTTGATATCAGGCCAGTTGTACCACCTTGACATTTTGGACTTTATCCTCCTCACGAGTTTATTTAGCTATTTTATGCATGACCATATGGTTAGGTGATTTTATTGTTTGCATTTAGCATTGTTTTTTCTCTTCCATCAACAAAAGAACAGACCAACCAGTTGAGAACCAATGATACAGATTAATACAAGCATCTGACTATCCCAGTATGACAACAACATTACTTGAGACCACAATATCTCTGCAGTGGTCACTGCTTAAGCAACTCCTCAAAAGATTGGAAAACCAACTCCACTTTTGCATGCTGGAAACGATGAAAATGTTCTGGAAACCCTGTATAAAATCACACTTGAGCTGGAAAGCTCTTATGATGACATGTGCTAAGATAGAGCCAATGAAAACACTCTCCCCACCTCAAGCAAGACTCACAAAACAGTAACAGCTGTGCGTTTGAGTGCTAGTGCGGTCCGAAGTGCTCACACATACACCATCAAAGCCCAAAGACTTCTAGTCTTAAGTGCACGCTATTTCTCAACCAAAACATGTTTAGAAATCCACAATAATGCAACGCTTCTGTGTGCACCACATCAGTCACTTTAAAAACAAAGTCCAATTAGATCTTACTAATTAAAGCACTATGGGAAGTGGTGACACTTCTGAAGACGAAGACAAAGTTGTGCATGCTGTCCGTTTCTCTCAAAAGGGAACAGAAGGCTTGACACGTCAACAGACTTTGATTTTGAAGGGCCACGTTCATGCATTTGGCTCTGTAACAGATTCTGTTTCAAACAGATGAATATTTGATAAAGAACTCCCAGTAACCGTTTCAAATATGAAAAATTCTCCACAAACAGCACAAAGCTGAGCTCATTTCTTTTTCTGACGTTTCTGGCCATGATTTGTATTTTATTTAATCTCTCTGTAATTAAGAGGAGAGATAAATCATCATTGCTCCCATATTTGAGCAATAAGAGTGAGATAAACCTTTTAGTTCTAAAACCAAAAACAAGCAAATATTTCTTCAAAGAAGAAAAATTACATTCTGCCTCTTTCCAAGGATTAGTTTAACCAAAGAATCAGTCCTTGCAGGTGTGACTGAAAGATGAAAGATATCCATTTAAAGCCTTTACTCAAGTAAGAACAAGAGTAATTAGCAAGGAGCATTATTAATTATTATAACATTAATACCTGTGTTGAAATCCAGTTTGGCCACCTGCAGTGCGTAGGCCTCACATTCTTTCTTACTGAAGCTAAAGATAATCACCGGCTGGAAGTTCCTTTCCATGATCATCTTCACAATCTTAAAGACATTGGATGGACCTAAGAGAAAAAAAATCAAACAAACAAAACCGAAGCAATTTTTAATACAGCATTAAGCATGTTCCCAGCATTTCAGACTGTTTTGTGCTTTATATCAGCACAAACAATCAACAGCTGACTTTTTGTGCAAAAATGGACATTAACATTGGTGTAAACAGTTCCATATTGATGATTCGGATCAGTCAATATGCACAATTCACAGCAAACCAATGGGAGTCCATCTAAGGTTAACCATTTATCTGAACTAGTGACTGAACTGAGGGTTTAAAGCCCATCACTGCACAATCTTACACAATTTAACCTTAATTTACATGGAACAGTTCACAACCCATTGTACTTGCAAAATCTGGATAGTAAAACAAATTAAAATAATAAAATGAGTCCAACTTAATTTTAATCATTAGAAATTGATTGGATCTTGAAAGTGGGCGTCAGATGCTAGAATAGAGCAACTATTTTTGAAAAAATACTGATTGTGTTATTTTGATTTCATGTTGACTGTTGAATACCAACCTTTGGTTCCACCCTTTCTGCCTTTGGGGTCCCATTTGCCCCCAGCATTGCCTCCCGTGTCCCCTGCATCCCTCAGGACCTGCATTGCTGTGTTAAAATTGTCTTCTCTGAACTCTCCCTGACATGAAAAACCATAAAAACATGATTACATAACTGCAATCATACTAGGAATATTTTCTTAAACTTGATCAGCTTGTTGCGTTGGTTGTGGCTTGGAAGTTATGCAACACACACACACACACACACACACACACACACACACAGATATTCCAGCTTTCAGAATCGGTGTTGAATTACATCTAGACGTGCCACTCTTGAAATAACCAAGTTCCAATACTACACCCATGACAGATAATAGAACACAAATTCCATTCTGTAACACAGAGGACGGCACACATTGTCCAAGATCATTGGAGTGTGTTTAACATTCATCTCCGATGACGGAATAAAGGCGTTAATGCAGCTTTCCAAAGTATTCGGCTACTTACGTTCTCATCCACGACAAGGTGGAGTCCATCGCCCCCTGCTGGAAAGACGTAGTGCTGCAGTGGAGTGGGGCGGTAGTCGGTGTACACCACGTGGCAGGGCTGCAAGTAAACAAGCAGCTTTTGTTATGTGCATTTGACAAATTTTCATTAGTTTCTGTTTTACATTTCTATTTAGCTGCAATTTATTTTTATTTCAGATTTAGTAATTTTAGTACTTATTTCCATTTAAAAAACTGGATGTTAGAACACTGCTAAAGTGTGTTGGTAAAAGTAGAGGTTAGTATTTTTGAGAAGGCATTCTAGGCTGTTGTTGGGTGGTTACTTAAGTGTTCTAAGAGAGTTTGCTAGAGTGATGATCCACCTGTTTGTGAAGGTGACAAATCCACTCGGCAAACTGTCGAGCGTTGGGAATGGTGGCAGACAGGAAGACATGATGCACGTTGTCCGGCAGAAGGATGATGGTTTCCTCCCAGACCACTCCACGCTCTGCAGGTCATGTGACCCAGAAAAACGAACTCAATGACACAGCTAACATGCAAAAAACGTATATGCATGTCATAATGGCCACATACACACACACACTGTGAAGTTTTAGGAGTGACAACCACATTTATATATGGGAGTGTATCTCCTGAATTGCAGTTTTGTGTGTGTACAGAGCAGAACTCGCTCTCGAAACGGTCTGCGATGACTGACACCATTGTAACCACAGCAGAGTTTTTCCATCTTCAGTGTTTGGTCTCTGCCATTATTGACCAAAGTAATATTACAGCACACAAACAGAGCTGTCATCATTTTGTTTCTGTTTGGAAGGCCGCTTGGCAGTGTGCTCTTTGAAGGGCTGCCATCTTCACTTAGAAGCAACACTTTTTAAGCATCTTTTGGCTCATAAAGCGATTCAGTTTATGGAGTCAATAAAGTAGAACATTTAAGTATATTATGGGCTTGATCTTATTTGTTGTTGTTTTTTTTAGCAAGATCTGGCAACACTAATGAGTCAAATCGTAACAGATTCACTGTGATTTCTTGCACCACATATACAGAAAACAGACAACTCTGATAAGTATTTAAAGGGATAATTCGCCCAGAAATTTTGGGCGAACTATCCCTTTAAATACATCATTAACAACGAGTTGTTCCATTCAGTTCTGTACACACTGTGTAGAATTTCTGCAAATGCGGTTATCGCTATCTGATTTTCGGTTGTAGAATGTGGTTGTCACTCCCATAAATTACTGAAGTGTGTGTATGAAACAGGATTAAGCACTTGAAACTTATGCCGATGAAACGTTAAATACAACCCACCTGAGTCTCTCATGTAATGGATCTCATCAAAGATGACCCACGCCACCTCCCTCATAACCTCTGACCCTCTGTACAGCATGCTCCTCAAAATCTGAAAGAAAACACCCCAACAAAGCAATAAATAACTAAAGAACAAGTGGTTGGTGTTCCAGCAGACAACGGGCCGCTGTCTCACCTCGGTGGTCATAACCAGGCAGGAAGCCGTGGGGTTAATGGTGACGTCACCGGTCATCAGACCCACATCCTGGAACTCTTCGTACATCTCTCTGTACTTCTGATTGCTCAGAGCTTTGATGGGGCTTGTGAAGATCACTCGCTGCTTTTCTCGGAGAGCCAGAGCAATGGCATACCTGTGTGCAGAAGGAAACACACTTAGATCTAAGGAACTGATTTTTAAAACTCCACACAGACAATATTTTGGTCTAATGTACACTCACTCCGCACACACGGTCTTTCCTGCCGATGTGTGGGCCGACACAAGCACAGACTGGTTGTTATCGATGCACAGGATGGCCTCACGCTGGAAAGGGTCGAGTATGAACGGGTACTCCTGCATTAGGAAAGCAAAACTTGTTTAAACAAAGGCAAAGCATCGATGTTGTCTGAGGATGTTCAGTGAGGTTTATTAGATTACCTTAGCTGCTTTTCCAACGCGTGGTTTCAGTGGAGTGTATTCCTCGTCTGCAGGAAGAACCACCTGAGAAAGGAAGACTGGGTCACAACATGAGACAGACAGACAGACAGACAGACAGACAGACAGACAGACAGACAGTGTGTTTACATTGGAGTGTCTTGACAGTTGAGCAGTTGTGTTTGAACATATGTGACCCTAGACGACAAAACCAGTCTTAAGTCGCTGGGGTATATTTGTAGCAATAGCCAGCAATACACTGTGTGGGTCAAAATGATTGATTTTTCTTTTAAGCCAAAAATAATTAGGATATTAAGTAAAAATCATGTTCCATAAAGATATTTTGTTAATTTCCTACCGCAAATATATCAAAACTTAATTTTTGATTAGTAACATGCATAGCTAAGAACTTCATTTGGACAACTTTAAAGGTGATTTTATCAATATATATATATTTTTTAGCACCCCCAGATTCCAGATTTTCAAACAGTTGTATCTCGGCCAAATATTGTCCTAACAAACCATACATCATTGGAAAGATTATTTATTCAGCTTTCAGATGATAAATAAATCTCAATTTCAAAAAATGGACCCTTACGACTGGTCTTGTGGTCCAGGGTCACAAACAAGTCTAGGAGATTTGAAGAGGCAAGCTCCTTCACTACAAAACGCACACAAACGTAATTACGTAAAACCGCTGCATTACAAATAACAGCGAGAGACTGTCCAAACACGAAACGCCGAAAGCTGGATTAGAAGTGTAAAGGGCTGATACTGTGAGTTAACTGAGTTTCTATGTATCTATGCGTGCGCGTCACGTGTTCAATACGACCAGCCAAATAGTAACGTTACAGTAGGCCTGTCTAGAGATTAGTTACTCAAAACAACCATACCATAGTTCGTTCACCTACCCTGCCTGAGCTGCGGACTTTGGAGTGTCTTTTTTGCTAGAACCGGCCTGTTCTTCATCAAACACGCTGAACAAATCTTCTCCAAAGGCGTCCGCCATGGCTGCACACAGACTCCGCTCCCACAGAGCGACGCGCAGGCCGCGGGCCGGAAACGACACGCCACGGGTCACACGTGCGAAGCGAGCCGCGGTGAAAGACACGCAACAAAAGACTTTTCTAAATAAATAAATCAAAATAAAAAAATTAATTAAGGAATTTGACATTGAATTCGTTTTATTTTAGCAGGGTTAAACAATGCATAATAATGTATTTTTAGTAAAAAAAAAAAAAAAGCTTTGTTGTTGTTTATTGTTATTTATTAGATGTTTGTACATTTACTTTTTGTGCAAGACGAACGGATGGGTTCACAAATTTTTAATAATTAAAAAAAATATTTTGTATACATATTGGATAAAGAAATCGCTTTAACAACCTAATGTCATTTCCAAAACAAATCTTAAACCGACGGACAAAGTTATTATATATTAATTAACACATTATTTACGTAAACATAACACTATACGAAACACCGCTCATGCATAAAGTTCCAAAAATCTTTTGAAAAAAAAACTTTTATTTTGAAAACAGGCTTCGCTAGTTTCCGTCTTCACACGAACTGTAACGGCGTTGGCTTAGCTGGCTGACAGCAGCGTCTTCTTTACCATTTTCCAGCTGTACATTTTTTTTGTTCATAGAAATGTGGGTAATGTTGTGTATTGATCAGTAACACACACTTGTTTCCGCAATGGGTGGTAAGAAGAAGAGGTCAGCAGCAGCTCCCGCGAGTGTGCAGCCGGCTGCTGCTGCTGCTGAGAATGCAACCAATGCAGCAGCAACTGAATCCGCCGGCAACAAACTGCAGCAGAGACCAAATAATGACAAATCAACCATGAAGGAAAACAAACCCAGAGGTCAGACTTCATTTTAATAATGTAATTGATTAAACAGGACAATATATGATTCAAAATGTGATTGAATTTCTACTTATTTGAATTTAGATGCACAGTGGTATGTAATAATCAGTAGGTTATTATGCAGTAATTTTTGCCTAGTTTTAGAATATGTTTCACGTCTTGACAGTTTGTCTGCAAATGCCTTTAATATTTGATCTTTTTTTTCTTGTAGCTCCCAAAACATATAGTCTTAACACTAATGCACAGACTGACACTAGCAGTGTGTCTGATAAATCAATACTGAAGGTACGTCTCACAATAAAGAGGTCATATAAGATTTTCCTTGATTCAATTTGAAACTTTTAAAACATAAAAAAAAAAAAATCCTACCAATTTCAAATTCTGAATGTTTGTTTGAGCATCAACGTCTTTTTTGACAATATGCGTCTGTGCCTTGTCTTACAATATTAATAGTTTTTTTGCATGTGTGAAGGTTGTTATCCAACCAGAACTGGAGAAGAAGGTCATCAAGTTAATTAATGAATACAGACAAGAACATGCAGATAAAGGACCAATATCTGGGAGACTCACCTCCAAAAAGTTGCTGGTAATTCTTCTCGGTTTCATCTTGAATTGCAAAAAAGAAATAATATCTTGTGTTATTTATTATGTAAGATTATCTGAAGAACATCCATCATATATATATATATATATATATATTGTTTGGCAGGATCTGTATACAGCTCTGCAGAAGTTCCAGTTCAAGACCGAGCACATCGAGGAGGCCATGAAGAGCAGTATGCTGTATGGAGGCGACCTGACCTCAGCGCTCGACTGGCTCTGTCTGAATCTCAGAGATGGTAAAAGGTTCAGATTGTAATCACAAACTTATGTACTGCTCTTTAAACATAAACCCTGGTTTTGATTTTTGCTAAAAATTAAAGATGAGCTACCGGAGGGATTCAGCCAAAAGATGCAGGAGGAGAAACTGAAGAGTCGACCCAAGTTCCAGCCTCCTAAAGAGGACGAGAAACAAACGGTGACCAAGAAAGAAGCGTCTAAAGAGGAGGACAAACCAAAGGCAAAGGTGTGTTAAAGTGTCGTGAGAATCACATTTTCTTTGAAGGAGTAGTTCACCCAGAAATTACATTTCCTGACAATGTACTCACCCTCAGGCCATCCAAGATGTAGAGTTTGTTTCTTCATCAGAACAGATTTGGAGAAATGTAGCGTTACATCATTTGCTCAGCAATGGATCCTCTGCAGTGAATGGGTGCCGTCAGAACGAGAGTCCAAACAGCTGATAAAAACACCACAATAATCCACACCACTTCAGTCCATCAGTTAACACCTTGTGAAGCCAAAAGCTGTGTTCGTAAAAAACAAATTCATCATTAAGATGTTTTAACTTCTGACCAAAATATGCATCCATAATCCATAATAACACTTCCTCTAGTGAAAAAGCCCATCCTCTGTTGTCCTCACACATCAAAATCCACCAACATATTTGTTAAGATCTATTTTGGACTGTTTTCACTTGTATACGGTGCTTGTTCTGTGCATATTTCTCTCATGATTCAGATGAGAGAAAGCAATATTATGGATAGCGAATTCATTTTTTATGTGGAAGAAATGGTTTGAAGTTTCTTACAAACACAGCTTTTGGCTTCACAAGACATTCATTGATGGACTGGAGTGGTGTGGATTATTGTGGTGTTTTTATCCGCTGTTTGGACTCTCATTCTGACGGCACCCATTCACTGCAGAGGATCCACTGGTGAGCAAGTCTCCAAATCTGCTAACTCTGTAAGTTTTCAGCAAATTTTCATTTTAGGGTGAACTATTCATTTAATCTTTTGAGATTTAAAAAAAGCTCAAAAACATTTTATTTAATGACAGACGTCTGTAAAAGACAACGGTGGCAGTATGAAGGAGTGGATACTGCGCTACGCTGAACAGTCTGAAGATCAGAGCAGTGAAGAAGATGAAAACAAGGACGCAAGTGTGTTTAACCCCGAGCTGGACGAGAAGTTTGATCCTGTGAGTTTTACTCAGTCTGGTTTCCACATTATGTCACAGTTACGTCAGCAGCTTCCCGTAAGTTCTCATGCTCTTCCTGCAGAATGACAGATACCTGCTGCTGGCCGCTCAGCTGTATGATGCGAAGGAGATGGCTGCAGAATCTAAAGCCAAGAAAGACAAAGCAGGGCAGAGGACGGCACAAGATCGGATCAGAGTCATCCAGCAAGGTCTCTGCAGTGTTTTCTATCTTTCAGGGCATTTGTTCATTGTAGAACTTGAGAAAGTGTTGCCATTCATTTGTTTCTCAACAGTGTTTGTTTACATTACAGAAATGAAGTCTTTGGAGAGTCATCCAGTGTTTAACTCCGCTGTCAAAGTTAAAGACGCTCCTAAAGAGGAAAAGAAGCCAGTTGCACTCACTGATGGCAAGGAGGAACTCAACTTCAACCTCTTCGAGCAAGCAGACACACCGCCAGCAGAAAAAGGTACGATTATTTTTGTATCATTGTATCATTACAATGTATCCTTTTTTTGTTTAATTTAATTGTATTTATTTTTTAATGATGTTGATTTTTATTTTATGATATTTATGTTGCTTTGTTCATGTTGTTATTTCATGCTGTTATTGTATTGTGCTTATTTTATGCTATGTTATGCTATTTTATTTATTGTATTATTATGTTGCTTGTGGTATATTGTTATTTTGCATGATTTGTTTATTTTATTTTATTTACTTTTCATTTTATTTTGTTATTTTATTGTGTTTGTTGTTATTATTTTGATGTTTAATTACATTTTAATGCTTTAATGTAATTTTTATGTTATTTATGTTTTGTTTTTTACATTTGTATAAAACAAATAAAACTTTTTTAACATTTGTTTTGTTTTTTATTATATTTTGTATTATAGTTCTATATCATTTTATTTTGTTACTTTATATTGTTGTTATTTCATTGTATTTTTTGTTGTTGTTGTTTTATTTTGTGATATGTTAGACTGTTTATTTTGTTATATTGTGATATTTTACATTTGATTTTGTGTTATGCAATGTTATTTTATATATATTTTTTGTTAGTTTTTTTCTGTTGTTATTTTTAGTTTATTTTGGTTATTTTATTTTATGCTATGTCATGATGTTTAATGTTTTTTTGTTTATTATTTTATGATAGTTTATATTTTTTATCATTAAATTTAATCATTATTTCATATCATATTTTACATTATTGTGTATTCGTTGTATGTTTATTTTAGTTATTATTTTATTTTATAATGAATTGTATTTTATGCTGTTATTGTGCCTAGGTAGTGCATTGCCAGATATTAATGTTTTTTCTTCATGTCTTGACAGTTGAACCGTGTCAATCTGATTTGTCATTGTTGATACTCTAGCAGAGAAAAAGAAGAAAGAGCCCAAAGACATTCGTAACTTTGACTACACATCAAGGAGCTGGACTGGCAAGTCACCAAAACAGTTTCTGATTGATTGGTGCAGGAAGAACCTCCCAAAGAGCCCGCCGCCATCCTTCGGGAAAGTTGCAGTCGACAGATACTGGAAATGCAAGTATGTTGCATTAACATTGCATCAGGATTCTAATTGTATATTGAATGCAGATTTGAGTGTCTGGTTATATGTCATTCCTGTCAGAGTTCGTATTCAGAGGCCTAATGATGTTTTGGAGGTTTGTCCCACTATCCTGACTGAAGACGGCATGCAGGCCCAGCACTTAGGAGCCACGCTTGCTCTTTATAACCTAGTCAAAGGACAGGCGAGTTTCAAAACACTACATTCACATATTAAACATACAGTTTATGTATTTCATTCATTTTATCCCTCCTTTGATCTCCATTAGTCGGTGCATCAGCTTCTGCCGCCCACCTACCGGGACGTGTGGCTTGAGTGGCAAGATGGCGATCAAAAAGAAGAGGAGCAAACCCGCTCCGCCATCAACAAACCACGTGACCAGTTCATCGCACGTCTGCTTGCCCGCCTCAAACAGCAGCAGACCCTCCAACCGCAGGCCGAGCCACAGGAACGTCTTCAGGACGCCGAAGCGGAGGACTCCTGGGAGAACCTGGACATGCAGGAGGACCACGAGCCCCAGCGCGGAGGAGGCCTCGAGGCGGAGGAGGCCTCCCGGAGGCTGCTCCTCAAACTGCGGAGCTCGGCTCTGGCTCGCAGGCTGCTGGCTGAGAGGGAGCAGCTGCCTGTTTTCCAGCACCGACAGCAGGTGCTCGAGGCTCTGCGGCGCCACCGTGTGCTGGTGATCGCTGGGGAGACGGGAAGCGGGAAGAGCACACAGATTCCTCAGTTCATCCTGGAGGAGCTCCTGGCTAATGGGGAGGCCGCGCAGCCTTGCAATGTGGTGGTGACGCAGCCCAGAAGGATTTCAGCCATGAGTCTGGCCAGCAGGGTGTCGCAGGAGCTGGGGAGCGAGGACGGACCGGGAGCCAAGGTCAGATCTCAGGAAGATAACTTATGAAACAGTTTATGTGGAAAAACATATACCTTGTTTTAATGGTGTTCATCCTAATAAGTGTGGTGTTATGTGATAGCAGTCAAACTTCTGGTCCGAAAACCACAAAAGAGACACAAGTCCCTCTCTCTCCCTCTCTCTTATATATATATATATATATATATAAATATTTTCTTTTTTTATCTCTTAGGTCAAAAGAAAACAAAATTATTATTTGAAAGTAATTTTTTGAATAAATATCAAAAGTTAAGTATTAATAATATAGGTATTAATACAAATTAATAAGTAATAATTTAATTAAATTGCTCAGTGGCTATGCTCATTATTTTTGTCTGGATTTGTGTCTATTCATTTGCTCAAAAATAGATTTAAAAAATGCAGTTACATGCATACAATTACTTGATTAAAACACTTGATGTGCATGTTTATATTGAATTAAAATAAATTTTTGATGTTTTTAGGGTGTGGGGAGATTACAAATGTCAGGGTGATACAACTGTCTTTATAGTATAATAAAGAAATAAAACTAAAATGAATTATTATTATTGCTTCTAATTGTTATTTATGTAAAATATTTTAACAAAACTGCTTATTAAAATGATAACATTTATAAAATTAAAACCTTATTAAACATTTTGGCAATCCTTTATTATTATTTCTTTTAATTATTATCTATATATAATAGTAAAAAAACTGCATATAACGAAAGCCTTAAGTAATTTGGCATCATATTTATAGGGAATGTATACAGAATTTAACAAGAAATTATATCATAGAGAGGGAGCCCATGACTGTCTATCAAGGTCAGTTAGTTTCTAAAAATTTCAGTTGATTTCACTCAGTTAATTTATATTTTCGGGTAAAAATCTTTTTTTTTTTTCCTTTCTTTTTTTTTTGCTTGTAAAATGTCACGTGGTGCGACTCCCCAAATCCTTAATGATACTTATTACTTGGTAATTCATGATATTTGGGAACATAATACATTTTACTTTGAAAAACATCACAATAATCCACAAGTAATCCACACCACTCCAGTCAAGTGTGAAGTGAAAAGCTGCGTGTTTGTAAGAAACAAATTCATCACAGTGTTCCTCGTACATTTATTTATTTGTGGTTGGCTGCCTCAAATAGATTTTCCAAAAGGCTTTGACTTCGTTGAATAAACATGAGCACTGCACGTTTCAAAATCAAAACCTGGCGTGGGTGTTTTTATATCACTGTTTTTGATGTCATTTTCATTTCATCTTGCATGTAATGCCTGATAAAGCAGCGTTTGTGAGCAGAGCGCTGCTTTGTTGTATACAGCCGTTACCAGAGAAACCGCTATCTCTCCGCTCTAAAAGCGCCTCCTGCTGGCAGAGAAGGAATTTGCATATGTAAATATATATATATGGGGGGGTGCTGCCACAAATAGAGTGTAAGTTTGTGGGTAACACTGCATCATTTAGACATTTTTAATTTCAAACCATTGCATAATGTTCCTTTCTCCAGTGAAAAAGTCATCTAGTCTGAATCAGGAGAGAAATATATCAAGCACATATATCACAAATCAAGCACAGTTTACAAATGAAAACAGTCCAAACAGGTCTAAACAAATATCTCAGTGGATTTTGATATGAGAGGAGAACAGGGGATGGACTTTTTCACTGGAGGAAGTGTTATTTTGGATTATGGTCTGGTATTTTGGTCAAAAGTGATGGTTTAACTTTAAAGTTAAAACACCTTCTTACAAACACAGCTTTTTGCTTCACAAGATGTTAACTGATGGACTGGAGTGGTGTGGATTTCTTGTGGATTATTGTGATGTTTTTATCAGCTGTTTGGACTCTCATTCTGACGGCACCCATTCACTGCAGAGGATCCATTGGTGAGCATGTGATGTAATGCTACATTTCTCCAAATCTGTTCTGATGAAGAAACAAACTCATCTTAATTTTGAATGCCCTGAGAGTGAGAACATTTTCTTAGATATTTACTTTAGATATTAGTCAGAGAAGATTGAAGATTGAATATGGCATAAAGCTTTTTCCCCCAGTAATTTTTTATTCATCACTGTGTTTGTTTGCATCTAGATACAAGCTGATTGCCCTCCACTCCACACTGTCATCTCAGGACCAGTCTTCTGCATTTACAGTGCCCCCTCCTGGAGTCAGAAAGGTACTGCTACATATTAATGTGTTATCAGGGCTCCATTCAGAATAGCAAACTACATACTACTCTTCCTATTTCTCCAGTATGTAATATGTACATACTATTCTCACATCTTCATATTCTCCTGAAGATCGTTCTGTCTACAAACATCGCTGAGACTGGCGTCACCATTCCTGACGTGGTCTTCCTCATCGACACAGGAAAAACTAAAGAGAATCGGTGAGCCGGGCCAGAACATATCTGATATATTATCTGTCTGCAGTCTGATGGTTTTGAATGTTAGCACTTATCTTGCTTGTGGTTTGTGGTTTCAGATATCATGAAAGCAGTCAGATGAACTCTCTGGTGGAGACGTTTGTGAGTAAAGCCAGTGCTCTGCAGAGGCAGGGGAGAGCTGGACGTGTTCAAGAGGGCTTCTGTTTCCGCCTTTATCCCAAATTCAGGTACAACACCACTGAGATGCTTTAGAGATTGTGGCCCATAGAGTACCAAAGTTTCATTTGCTGGTCTGTTTTGTTTGGCGATATCCAGCCAAAGATACTTTAGGGGGAATATTAATATGAGTACATTTCATTTGTTAAAATTAGTTATCTACATCAGTTACCATGAGTTAACAGTGATACTTCTAAAGCATTTATTAATCATAGTTTGTTCATTAGAATTTTTGCTCATACATTATTCAAATTAAAAGTTGTATCTTTTAATATTACTTAACCCAGACACATGCCAAAACAGCTTCACATTATGCACTACTTAAAGCAAAAGTCTCAAAACAGTAAGACTAATATTATAAATTCTGATTTATATATGTTATATATGTATAATGTATATACTGTCATTCCACACATGTCTGTTTCCCACAACAGATTTGAGAGCTTCATTGACTACTCCATTCCGGAGATTCTCAGAGTGCCTTTGGAGGAGCTTTGCCTTCATATTATGTTAAGTACCAACTTTGTGTTTTGAAACTACTTAAAGGGATAGTTCACCCAAAAATGTAAATTCTGTCATTAATTACTCGTGTTCAGAGAGCTCTCGGATTTCATCAAAAATATCTTCATTTGTGTTCCGAAGATGAACGTAGGTCTTAAAGGTTTGGAACGACATGAGGGCGAGTAATTAATGACAGAATTTTCATTTTTTGGTGAACTATCCCTTTAACTGTTAAAGTTTGTGGTCGATAAGATATTTTAATGTTTTTGAGAGAAGTCTCACCAAGGTTGTATTTATTTGATCAAAAACAGTAAAAAACGTAATATTGTGAAATTTTATTACAATTTAACTGTTTTCTATTTGAATATATTTTAAAATGCAATTTATTCCAGTGAATTTTCGGCATCATAGTCTTCAGTGTCACATGAGTCTTCAGAAATCAGTCTAATATGCTGATTTGCTGCACAAGAAACACTTCTGATTATTATCAATGTTGAAAACCGTTGCACTGCTTTATATTTGTGTGAAAATCATGATCATGATTTTTTTTTGATGAATAGGAAGTTCGAAAGAACAGCATTTACTTGAAATAGAAATCTTTTCTAATATTATTAAAGCATTTGCAGTCACTTGTAGTCAATTAAAAAAAGTCTGACCTCAGACTTCTGAAGTAGTGCGCATAAAGCATCTTTTCCGTTAATAATACACTGACTTCTGTCACCTCTCTCTATGTGTGAACAGAAGTGTGAATATGGTTCTCCAGAGGATTTCCTGTGTCGAGCTCTCGATGCGCCTCAGCAGCAGGCCGTGTGTAACGCTGTCAGTCTGCTGAGGAAGATCGGCGCCTGCAAGCAAGATAGCTACGCCCTCACGCCACTCGGCCATCACTTGGCCGCCCTTCCTGTCAACGTCAAGATCGGCAAAATGCTCATCTTTGGCGCCATCTTTAGCTGCCTGGAAACCATTGTGAGCGTTTTTTTGCAGCATGTTACTCAATTTCTGTCATCATTTCTTACCCTCATGTTGTTCCAAGCATGTTAGACTTTCTTTCTTCTGTGGAATATTATTGAAGGATGTATTGAACAACTTTTGTTTGTTTTTACTATTCAGGCTACCATCGCAGCGGCCATGTCTGAGAAGTCCCCCTTTGTTACACCTATGAGCAGAAAGGAGGAGGCCAACCTGGCTAAATCTGCCCTAGCAGTCGCAAACTCCGATCACATGACCATCTACAGTGCTTATCTTGGGTAATCACACGTTCAACAGAACAGTACTGTATGGCAGTATGTGTAGAAAGGAAGTGAAATCATTGTAATGAAGTTACTGTTCACAGATGGAAGAGCTCTCGGAGCGAGGGAATGCGTGCTGAGATGGCTTACTGCCGGAGACACTTCCTGAGCCGCACCGCTCTCATGACCATTGAGGTGACATCCTCTTACAGCTCCTAACACACTTGCTGATTCATTAGCACAGTCATCATGACCTGACGAATGATCTGCTAGAACTTGAATTGGTTGAGCTGCATGTGTGCGAATAGAATAAATAAGTGTGTCCAACATGAAGAGTAATAAAAAAAAAAATTTTTTATATATATAAAAATCACGTACCATGTTTTTAAAAATGTATTCTTGATGGTTTCATACATTTTTAAAAACATTTGTATAATTTATACCATCAACGATTTTAGATTCATGTCTCTAAAATGTCATGTGGGGTAACCATCCAGAGTTGTTTCAGTATACTTACCACTTTATGTAATTTTGTTACATTTCTCATCTTCAACTTAAATTATATTGAATTTCCGGGGGGAGGGGGGTTCAATAACATAGAACTATTTTTTTTATTTGTTTTAGTTAACAATAACAACATTTATCCATCAAGTGTTAGGAATAACATAAAAAATATATATAAATATTAAAAGATGATATCGTAAATACA
>NW_015506007.1:602177-610567 GCF_001515645.1 Sinocyclocheilus grahami | reverse complement strand
AGGTCTTAAAGGTTTGGAACGACATGAGGGCGAGTAATTAATGACAGAATTTTCATTTTTTGGTGAACTATCCCTTTAACTGTTAAAGTTTGTGGTCGATAAGATATTTTAATGTTTTTGAGAGAAGTCTCACCAAGGTTGTATTTATTTGATCAAAAACAGTAAAAAACGTAATATTGTGAAATATTATTACAATTTAACTGTTTTCTATTTGAATATATTTTAAAATGCAATTTATTCCAGTGAATTTTCAGCATCATTACTCCAGTCTTCAGTGTCACATGAGTCTTCAGAAATCAGTCTAATATGCTGATTTGCTGCACAAGAAACACTTCTGATTATTATCAATGTTGAAAACCGGTTTTCTATTTGAATATATTTTAAAATGCAATTTATTCCAGTGAATTTTCAGCATCATTACTCCAGTCTTCAGTGTCACATGAGTCTTCAGAAATCATTCTGATATGCTGATTTGCTGCACAAGAAACACTTCTGATTATTATCAATGTTGAAAACCATTGCACTGCTTTATATTTGTGTGAAAATCATGATCATGATTTTTTTTTGATGAATAGGAAGTTCGAAAGAACAGCATTTACTTGAAATAGAAATCTTTTCTAATATTATTAAAGCATTTGCAGTCACTTGTAGTCAATTAAAAAAAGTCTGACCTCAGACTTCTGAAGTAGTGCGCATAAAGCATCTTTTCCGTTAATAATACACTGACTTCTGTCACCTCTCTCTATGTGTGAACAGAAGTGTGAATATGGTTCTCCAGAGGATTTCCTGTGTCGAGCTCTCGATGCGCCTCAGCAGCAGGCCGTGTGTAACGCTGTCAGTCTGCTGAGGAAGATCGGCGCCTGTCAGCAAGATAGCTATGCCCTCACGCCACTCGGCCATCACTTGGCCGCCCTTCCTGTCAACGTCAAGATCGGCAAAATGCTCATCTTTGGCGCCATCTTTAGCTGCCTGGAAACCATTGTGAGCGTTTTTTTGCAGCATGTTACTCAATTTCTGTCATCATTTCTTACCCTCATGTTGTTCCAAGCATGTTAGACTTTCTTTCTTCTGTGGAATATTATTGAAGGATGTATTGAACAACTTTTGTTTGTTTTTACTATTCAGGCTACCATCGCAGCGGCCATGTCTGAGAAGTCCCCCTTTGTTACACCTATGAGCAGAAAGGAGGAGGCCAACCTGGCTAAATCTGCCCTAGCAGTCGCAAACTCCGATCACATGACCATCTACAGTGCTTATCTTGGGTAATCACACGTTCAACAGAACAGTACTGTATGGCAGTATGTGTAGAAAGGAAGTGAAATCATTGTAATGAAGTTACTGTTCACAGATGGAAGAGCTCTCGGAGCGAGGGAATGCGTGCTGAGATGGCTTACTGCCGGAGACACTTCCTGAGCCGCACCGCTCTCATGACCATTGAGGTGACATCCTCTTACAGCTCCTAACACACTTGCTGATTCATTAGCACAGTCATCATGACCTGACGAATGATCTGCTAGAACTTGAATTGGTTGAGCTGCATGTGTGCGAATAGAATTGAAAATCTTTATTTTGGGGGTGACGATAAATAAGTGTGTCCAACATGAAGAGGAGAAATCTTTCAAAAAATAAATTTTATATATATAAAAATCACGTACCATGTTTTTAAAAATGTATTCTTGATGGTTTCATACATTTTTAAAAACATTTGTATAATTTATACCATCAACGATTTTAGATTCATGTCTCTAAAATGTCATGTGGGGTAACCATCCAGAGTTGTTTCAGTATACTTACCACTTTATGTAATTTTGTTACATTTCTCATCTTCAACTTAAATTATATTGAATTTCCGGGGGGAGGGGGGTTCAATAACATAGAACTATTTTTTTTATTTGTTTTAGTTAACAATAACAACATTTATCCATCAAGTGTTAGGAATAACATAAAAAATATATATAAATATTAAAAGATGATATCGTAAATACACATTTTCAAACATAGTTTTCCAAGTAAATATATTTAAAAATAATATTTTGAAAAATATTTATATAATTTATACCAACAGAAAGAATTATTAATGTCTCTAAGATGTCAAGTGGTGTAACCATGTAGAGTTATTTTAGTATTAATTGTATACTACTAAAGTATTTGTTAATATTTTGATTTATAATTGTATATATTTTTCATATATATTTTTTGGGAAATTTTGTTACATGCTTTTGTCATTTTTATTCGTTTTTTATATTTCTGTGTAACTTAGTTTTAGCGTTTTAGTACTCAGTAATTTAGTATTTGAACTTCTTTCAATTTTATATTTACATTTCTAATATTCATCTATTATTTTATTTCAGCTTTATTTCAGTTACCTAAAACGATTTTAAAAAATAGGTAACTGAATAAAAAATAAAAAAAAGATTTTAAACATATTATCGTAGATAAAATATCTGAAATATGTTATTATTTTCTGTTTTGTGGTTTTCTATCACCACACTGATTATTCAGAAAATGGTTTTCAAATACTAAAATATTAAACTTGAGGTTTACTTATAATGTTAATAAAGTTTTTTGCACAAAAAAAAAGATTATTTTCAACCCTCATTCTGAACCTCTCTCAGAAACGGGCTGTTTTTAAGGGGTGGGTCCTTTAAGGCTTCTGAGTAATCAGCGACTGTTATGATTGGCTAACGTCATCGCAAAGAGTATCAACGCCCCCTAGCTATTGCATGAGTGTTTTGACAACATGATCAAAATAAAACAGTCATTTCCAGACAAAGCATTATAAAATCATTTACTTGCGGTTTGTGATGCAGCAGCAGTCGGATCTAGTACCGCTTCATCTTTCAACAAATGTTTCTTTGTGAACTCTTCATGACACTGTGCCTCGTTTACAAAACAAAATACTCCGATCAATCCTCAGACACGATCCGGGATGCCATTAAAAATAAACTATCCACTTGTTCCTCACGCTGGGATCCTTCTGATGTCTGTACGAAGACGTGAACTAGCTGTTTAAACCAAATGCATCAAAGCAAATGTTCTTTCGTTTCATTTGTCCTACTGACGAGTGGACTGTGACAAAGTGAACGCCCATCTGTATACTGTATCCAGTGTAGACGAGATAGCAGCAGTGATTGTAATTTCTATTTGCTTTTGACGCGACACAACACTCGCATTTAGCGTGATCAAGCCAGCGGGCTGGGCCTATGGTGAGAAGAAGATTTGTCTTGCTCTGGAGGCGGTGTTTATGCAAACGACTGTGCCCAGGTGAAGTCACCCTGGCACCTCTGATCCAAACGAGCCGTTTTCTGAGGGTTATTACATAAATGCTTTTTAATTGATGATGAGGACATTTTAAGTTATGAAATTTGGTTTGTCATGTCATGACCAGGATCGGATTTACGCATTCTAGGCACATGCCTATGCTCGTTCGTCCAGGGGGGGTCCAAACACAATGAAGAGATATATTATATTTTTGTTATACTATGGGCTATCTACAACAGTAATAGAACCAAAACCCCAGAAGAAATTGAGCAAATAAATATAACAAACAATAGGGTAAAAAATGACAAACTATTTCCACGTCTTCCACCTTTTTTATGTAGGCTACGGAAATCATGCTTTCTTTCTCCCAGTTTCGCAGCTGAAAAGCTGCATGACATTTCTCAGTAGCGAGGTTCTTGAAGCAGTTTAACTTAAAGATTCGCTATTAGTAGTTAGTCGCTATTAGTACGCTGCTGCTGAATACTGCTGAGAGACGCATAGATGCAGGTATTCACACACACTTAATCTCTCTCTCTCTCTCGCTCTAATAACCGCATTAGACTGCATTAGTCTGCTGAGAGACGCATAGATGCAGGTATTCACACACACTTAATCTCTGTCTCTCTCGCTCTAATAACCGCATTAGACTGCATTAGTCTGCATATCAATGGCTCAAGCCTCCGTTATTAGCTCTAAAATTATGTTTTGGAATTTGCAACAGAATGTTTGAAATGAGGTGCGTAAAAAAATCAGTTTAACTTAAAGATTCGCTATTAGTAGTTAGTCGCTATTAGTACGCTGCTGCTGAATACTGCTGAGAGACGCATAGATGCAGGTATTCACACACACTTAATCTCTGTCTCTCTCGCTCTAATAACCGCATTAGACTGCATTAGTCTGCATATCAATGGCTCAAGCCTCTGTTATTAGCTCTAAAATTATGTTTTGGAATTTGCAACAGAATGTTTGAGATGAGGTGCGTAAAAAAAAATGGTTCAACACACATGAGATTTCAGGACGGAAACATGTTAAATGTCTTGAAACAAATCATCTGAACAATGTCTTGATGTGTGGTTGTGACTCCAGGCCGTTAAAATTATTAGAGAAATAATGCACTCCCGAAGTGGCCACGACGCCTATATGGAACGGTCTTTCTCAGTTCTCAAACAAATTAAGAACTACATTCGATTTGTATCGACTGAACGCAAGCGCTTATTGCGATAGAAAACACTGTAATGGTTTCCACTGGTTAAGAAATATTTTTGTTTGCTTGGGTGGTAATATTAGGCCTAGGCTATTATATTAATAGGGAAGGGGGGCCCAAAAATTTGTAAATCCGGCCCTGGTCATGACCCCTTTAATGTTTCCATTTTTGAAGTCAAAATTGCCCCTAGTCCAAGAATCAACCAAAATATCCCACTTCAGTATAAGCTCATTTATTCCCAAACCATCCTCAGATAAGTGACTGCATGAATTTTACTCCTTGGATTGGCCAGTGAAACATTTGAAAACGAAACTTCTTGGCTTCTCTAAAAAAGCTTTTAAGAAGTTAGTCAAAGTGTGGTTTATTCTTGGTCACCAGTGGGAAACTACAGAATCAGAACATGCTCACTTTCTCAACAACACCCAATAAATGTATAAAGCTGCAAACACTAAAGTTACATAATGCATTTTAAAAGCCAATTGTTTGCAGAACAGAAATGAATAAATGTACATTTCTTTTACATTTGACTGTTTCCATTTAATGTAACAAAGACCATTTTTTCAAAGAGGCAAACTGGAATAGCTTTAATTGTACAAACTCATAAAATCCAGGTCTCATTCACAGATATAACCTGTGGGATTAAACAAGTTAAAAACATTTTAGAGAACTGGAAAAATATTCACACACTGCAGCTGCTGATTTCTACATAAAAATGTCCTATGTGACATAATTGCTGACCACTTCCCTTTTTGCTTGTTAAATTCCTTAGTGACTCAGAAATGATTATCTTGCCTTAGCAAGTGTTGTTCAGACCACAGTTTGTCAGTGCATCCTTATATTTGTAATTCAAATAACTGAGCAATCTATTCAGATTCTGCTGCATGTCATCTGATAAATGGTTTCTTATGAAAATGCATAAGCATGATAAAGATTCTTCGCTTGTTCAGGTATGCAAACTGAATGAGCTCATTCTGTTTTGAGGGCACATGTTTGACTAGGTCATCATGAATCACATTATCTCATGTCTCCATGCCAGTGCTCACATACTTCACTAAGTGTGTTAGTGAGTAATAATCATGTGTCTCTCTCTGCAGCTTCATGCCACACTCAGGAGAAAGCAAGAGGAAATATCTGCCCTGAAGGCGACAAATGCCCAGCTGAGAAATCTGGCTGAACAGACTGAAAATTATGCCACAATACTAGATGTAAAGCATTTTTTCCAGAAAATAATCAAGACAATACAGTACATCAGAATTCCTTATAATTACAGTGTGTACACTTATTCGGAGTTCACATCTTGTAATTGTGACATTTTTCTCAGATATAAACTAGCAATTGAGAAGTCAGTATGGTGACATTCAGCAAAGAAGTCTTCGTTTAAATCTCGCAGTACTGACTTTTTTCTCATAATTGCACATTTTTATCTGAGAGAAAAGTCAGAAGCGCGAGAAATAAACTCTGGACTGAGTTTATATCTTCTACTTCTGACTTTTTTTCAGATATAAACTTGTAATTCTGAGGAAAAACATTAGTATTGAGAGATATAAACTTGTTCATTAAATGTTTTTCTTACAATTCCAAATTTACATTTTGCAATTGCGACTTTTTTTGTTTGTTTGTTTTAGCCATGAATGAAATCTAGAAAAAGCTAATTGTGACATTTTTATTTCACACTTCTGACTTTTTTTCTCAGACATAAACTTTTAATTCTGAGGAAAAACATTAGTATTGAGAGATATAAACTTGTTCATTAAATGTTTTTCTTACAATTCCAAATTTACATTTTGCAATTGCGACTTTTTTTGTTTGTTTGTTTTAGCCATGAATGAAATCTAGAAAAAGCTAATTGTGACATTTTTATTTCACACTTCTGACTTTTTTTCTCAGACATAAACTTTTAATTCTGAGGAAAATCGTAAGTATTGCGAGATAAACTTTTTCACAAAATTCTGAATTTACATCTTGCAGTTGTGACATTTATTGTTTCTGCCATGAATAAAAAATAAAAGAGGTCATTTTGACTTTTTATCTCACATTTCTGAATTTTCATAATTGCAAGTTTATATCCTGCAATTATAAATTTATATCTCACAACTTACCTTTCTGACGTTTTCTCAGAATTGTGAGTTTATATCTGAGAAAAAAAGAGTCAGAATTGCGAGATATAATCTAAGGATTGTTAAAATAAAGTCGCAATTACCTTTTTTTATAATTAATCAGAGAAAAATGCTTCCATAGATTGCAGTGATTATGAAAAAAAAATTCCAGGCCTTGAAATCACAATATAAATTAAGCAAAAATGTAGCATAAAATCTAAATTGAATTCAAAAATTCAAAAGTTATTTAAATTTTTACTGCACATTCTTGTGAATGCTTCACCTGTGCATTATTTGTCTAATTACAGTGACACCCACTTTCACCATTCAATTAATCTAAGGATTGTTAAAATAAAGTCGCAATTACCTTTTTTTATAATTAATCAGAGAAAAATGCTTCCATAGATTGCAGTGATTATGAAAAAAAAATTCCAGGCCTTGAAATCACAATATAAATTAAGCAAAAATGTAGCATAAAATCTAAATTGAATTCAAAAATTCAAAAGTTATTTAAATTTTTACTGCACATTCTTGTGAATGCTTCACCTGTGCATTATTGACACCCACTTTCACCATTCAATTAATTCCCAACTATTTTTTTCTAACTGAATATCCTGTTTCACCCTGAAATACGCCATATTTTGAAGTAAAATGCATTGTGAACAGCATTTCATAACATATTTCTTTTTTATTAAATATATAATTCAATAAATTATTTTTCTATTTGTATATATTGAACAGTTTAATAAATCAATTATTTGCAGGTTTCGCATGTCTTTTATCTTGTAATTGTGACAAATGCTGAATTGACCATTCAAAAGTCATCTGTTTTATATCTGTGAAACTTCAGCAGCCAGAGGGCAACAAAACCTCCACATTTTCAGAGTCACACCCTCGAATGACCGTTTGTCAATTCCACTTCCTCTCTACTAGGCCCTGACAACATCGTTCCAGAGAGACTCTGTATCACACTGCACTCCTGTGAGGCCAACAGAGGATCATTCTTCTGAACACTCCTGGATCTCTCTGCTGACACAGGAAGAGCCATCAGATCCATCATCCACGGCTTTAACTAACTCCACCACCACTGACAAACAAAGCCCAACATCAGGGGTCAAGTGGCAGCTGTGGTCCAGCTGGGATGACCTTCTCTGCGAAGATGCTGAAGACAACATCTTGAACTGTCCGTCCAGTTCCAAGCAGCCCAGGCTTGAAAATGAACTTGTACAAGTAAACTTGGAGCATCTGAAGGCCCAGCTGGACCAGGATGAACAGGCTCCTCAGCAACTAAGTGAAGATTCAGGCCTGACCCAGAATCAAAGCCTTGAGATGTCCTCTGGAGGGTTGATCACACAAAGGGTGAACATATTTGGGGCTTTCCATGGGCTTCAAGTGGTTACACAAAGCCCATCTGTCATATCTGATCTTAAAATGAGTGGAGATGATGAAAAAGTGTGCTTCAAGACCGCAATCAGGGACCACAGTACAGTAAAGACCAAGGTTTTCCCACATGGAAAGGCTTTCACTTCTCACACACCAAGTGGATCTTGTAGGTTCCTTTGGGTTCCTAATGAGCACTGAACAGCTTTATGATTCGAAGAGTTGAATTTGTGAAAAAACTACTTTGTTCAGTTTAGATCAACAAAGGTCCTTATTTGAGCAAGGCTGCTTTTGAATTCCCACCATTGGTCAACCGTTCAGAACTCCCTTAAAACTAAAGGTTCTTTATTGGAATCAATGATTCCATGAAGAACCTTTAACATCCATGGAACATTTCAATGCACAAAAGGTTCTTCAGATTTAGAAAGTTCTTCACACCAAGACAAAAT
>NW_015506007.1:599662-600329 GCF_001515645.1 Sinocyclocheilus grahami | reverse complement strand
ACGTAACTCGCGTTACTTGTAATGAGTTACCCCCAACACTGGCTATATGCATATAATATTTTCATACTTTCTGCAGTTGGTGGTGGAGGTGCTGCAGCTCTCCTGAAATAAAACACAGCAAGACGTAAGATAATATTAAAGCTGATGGTCATATTTACATAAGGAATAAAATAAACTAATCGGTAATTGGTAAATTTGTGAAATTTGCCATCTGTGAGGAGTGAGGGCTCACCTGCCAGCTGTGGGAAGTGACCGAGTGGGAGCTGATCTCTGATTATTGTAGAAGTTCTCATATGGAACAGATGCTGAGAAAAGATCAAGTTAATAAACATTACAGGAAAGTTCGACCAAACATAAAATGTCATCAAACTCATATTTGAGTGGAACTCAAAGAGAAAGTTCACGCTCTTTTCTTTACAACAGACCGTCAAGCTCTGATAAGGGCAAAGGCTGCATAAAGGCAGGGTTATTATAGTTAACTAAAAGTAAAACTGAAACTAAAATTTAAATCATTAAAAAAAAATCACTTAAAATAAAACTTTAACTGAAACAGAATAAAATACAAAAACTTTATTTCAGCTACATTTCTCATTTTTTATTTAGTTTAACTTGATGTAGTAAAATACTTAAAAATGGGATAAAATTAAATATATATAGATAGATAGAT